>NC_079168.1:68680494-68710494 GCF_947568905.1 Ostrea edulis | reverse complement strand
TGCTCAAAGACAGTAAGCGCCGAGTATGGACTTCAATTTTGCAGCCCTTGACCAGCAATGATGACGTCTCCATATGAGCAAAAAATTCTCGAGCGGGACAATAAATAATATACAACCAACCAACCAGGAAGTCTGAACTGGACATGAAACTGCCACTTGATTTGTCTTCTGAATATGCTTTAGAAATGATCGAGTGGCAGTTGTTGTAAACACCGATTCAAAACCAAATAATTTTGGTTAAAAGAAAGGTGAAGATAACGAACAGTGATCAATCTCATAACTCCTACAAGCAATACAAAATAGATAGTTGGGAAAACACGGATCCCTGGACACACCAGGGGTGGGATCAGTGCCTAGGAGGAGTAAGCATCCCCTGTCGACTGATCAGATGAAATAATATATGACATATTGTACAACTTTATAAATACATGCGTGCTGATTTAACAGCGTTTTTTTTATAAGGTGGACAAAATTTGTCGAAATCAAACCATACAACTTTAATATATTGATATGTGTTGAAAGGCACTGTAATTACATAAGTGTTGTTTATTCTACATTATCAACAATCACACATCCCATTTCAACACATTCTATTCTATGTTTTGACAATTGTTGTTTTGCACCACCAAGTACACATTGAATTTTCTTCAAATTCTTTGTACATTTATTTTCTTGGGGTGGGCCGAACTTTAACTTTACATATTTATGTGACTGAACACGGAAATACCAGAAATCTCCAGGATTACATGGCTGGCGTCTTTTATACCAGATTGCTTTTCCCTAAAAATGAATGAAACACCAACAGAAAATCGTCGCATACAATATGTATACTTGAAAATACAAACGTCTATGATTTTTTATATCAACTTTGACACACACTTCCTGTAAAATTCCTACCCTAACAACTTATAGCTCTATTGGTCTAGAGCACCAAAGATGACTCTATCATTTTATCGGGTGTAAATTTTTGTCGAGGAAATGTCGTCCTTAAAAAAACTTATATTTGTTGTGCAAACGTGTTTCTTTTGTATGCACTTTTCTTGTTAGTTTTAGAAACATTTATGTGGCGAAATGAAACTTTGGGAAAAATCGCAACAGAAAATAAAGGTAACATTTCGGACAAAGTTGTTGTGTGCCTGATCTTAAAATATTGGACTAGATAAAATGGTTTCAACTTCTTGTGTGTTTATAGTTGATATAATATGTCTTAAAAGAATGTCCTAAAAACTACAAAAAACGTGACAAAGAATCAAAGAAAATCGTGGTTATAGGAATATACGGCTATCAATTTCCCGTCAGAAACGTGCGCTATGTATATTTATGGGTGTAATAACTTGCTTTGAAATCATTGCTATTTGACTAATGAAATTTAGTAATCGTTATCGCTGTTGCCAAACACTAGCGTCTTGTGCCTTTGTATCTTGTTCGTATGAGTATTGTCCTAATGTTGAAATTTTGGTTTAAAATAATGCAGTGTGGAAATTGTATAATAAGAGCAGGGTATCATTGTGTTCATTTGTGAAAACACTAAACAAAACCGTCGAAATGCCCCCCAAAAAAATAAAATAATAATAATAAAATAAAATAAAATCGAAATGTTACATTTACAAACATTTAGTTAATAATTTTTGTGTACAGTATTATTTGAATATTGTATGAAATATGCATCTCCACAATGAAATTATTTGAATATTGTATGAAATATGCATCTACAGAATTTGATTATTTGAATATTGTATGAAATGTGCATCTCCACAATGGGATTGCACTCACACAAATTGTTCATTGAAACAGGTAGCCATGAATTAATCCCAAAAGGCAAAACATGTACTACTGAAATTGAAGATGGTTATCATCTGATACGTCATTACATCAAAACGTACGACTTTTCAACACTTTACACGACCATTTCGAACGATGAATTAAAGACCAACCTTTTTAACATCATAGAAAGCTGCTTCTGTCATAGAAATAGAACACGAAAATATTCATACTTGGTACTCAGTCATCCCATACATTACTCTATCAATCACCTCTTTTATTCCACGCACAAGTACTCTGAAGATCAAATAAAAAATATGATGGAGTTCCTTATTGACACTATCTTCGTGGTCTTTCGTTATCAGGTCTTCCAACAGTCTTTTGGAATTCCCATTGGCACGACTTATGCTCCCTTGTTAGCTGATCTGTTTTAAAAATATTTTTATGAAGCAGAATTTATTTAAAAAAACTTCTTCGTGAGAAGAAAAAATCTCTTGCTGTGGCCTTCAATTCGACATTTAGATATATCGACGACGTATTATCTATTTAAAAAAATAATTTTCATTCAAATGTCTATTTGATATATCACCACAGTAGTCCACTTCTGCTTCATACTTAGATATTTTATTGAAAGTAGATATTGACGGCAAACGAACAATTCAATTATATGACAAACGGGATTATTTCAGCTTTTCGATCGTCAACTTCCCATATCTATGTAGCAATATTCAATTCTCACCTGCGTATGGTGTTTATATCTCTCAACTGATTCGATACGCAAGAGCTTGTTCTGCGTATGGTCAGTTTTTTTTTAAATCGAAGCAGGCTACTGACAAACAAGTTGATAATGCAGGAGTTCCCACAGTTTCGTTTAAAGTCAGCATTTCACAAATTATATGGTCGTTATAACGATCTACTTTGCCAATACAACCTATTATTGGGTCAAATGCTGTCTGACGTGTTTCATACCGATTGTTAGGCCGTTCTTCGCACACTGATTTTGACTACGGATAACTCCGTTTACCTGATCAAGATATAGGGGTCACGGCGGATGTGACCGGTAGACAGGAGGTGCTTACTCCTCCTAGACAACTGATCCCACCTCTGGTATATCCAGGGGTCCGTGTTTGCCCAACTCTCTATTGTATATTGCTAATATGGATGTACCGTAAATCTGGATATTTTTGCGTCGATTTATTTTTGCGAATTTGAGTAAAAAGCCTATATATTTATTTTTGTGTTTCTTATTTTTGCGAATTTATGTAAAAAAAAAAAACATATTAAAAAACGTGTGAAACATTATTTTTGAGAAAAATATTTTTGCGAATCCAACTGACTCGCAAAATCGCTAAAAATTAATCGACAGCAAAAATAACCAGATTTACGGTATATTCAATTGCTGTGATAAAATTTAGAATTTTTTTTTCAAAATTAAGGATTATCTCCCTCCTGCATGGCTCTTATCCTTAGACGAATTTAACTTAACTTTTTATGGCACTCTGTTTTTCCCTATAATAGCTCTAGCAAGTTTATTGTTATTTCGGATTTCAAACATTTCAGTTGAGCATCACTGAAGAGACATTATTTGTCGAAATGCGCATCTGGTGCATCAAAATTAGTACAGTATAAGTTTTACATTATAGGAGTTGAGATTGATCACTGTTCGTTATCTTCACCTTTCTATTAACAATACCCACTTTCGTTTATATATCGATTTGATAAATCCCAGTATTTTCAAAATAAAAGACATCAGAGAGTCTTCCATACCTGCTACATATTTGAATATTTCATCATATATTGACATAGTCAACCCCAAACTAAACGCAACTTTATCACAAGGGATATGAATTCAGTTTCTCTATCGTGAACTTCCCATATTTGTGTAGCAATATTCCATTGTCACCTTCATATTGTGTTTATTTCTGTCAGCTAATTCGATACGTGAGAACATGTTTTACGTATGAGCAATTTTTCAATCGAGGCAGGCTACTGACAAATAACTTGATGTTTCAGGGGTTTCAACACTCCTTTAAAGCCAGCATTTCGCATATCCTATGTTTGTTGTAAGATCCAAGATATAGGGCTCATGGCGGGTGTGACCGGTGATCAGGGGATGTTTATTTCACCAAAGCATTTTATCATGTACAGGGGTCCGTGTTTATCCTTCTCTTAATTTTCATTCTTTATTGGATTTATGAGATTGATCACTGTTCGTTATCTTCACCTTGCACTGATCATTATCGTCACTTGTTCAAACTTGTGTGCCCAGTAAGTTTAAATAAAAAGGTATTATTGGTGTACAACCTCTATGAGAGTATTTCCTTTTTGCCATAATCTGTGTATCAGTCAGCGGCTATCTGCTGTAAGCATCGTTAAAGCAATTCATCTCGTGACGAAGATGGGATCCCTAGGTAAACAAAACTGAATATTCGTTATTTTTCTCCGAAAAAAAAAAGGTTTTCTCATTTTCCCTGATTGACATCTTCTTTGCATTCTACCGTGTTTTTCCTTATCATCACTTAAAAGGCGTTATACTGTCAATGTTTGTATCATTTATTGTGTAGCTTGTCTTAGATCTCACTTATTCGAGTCATATCATCTTTAACATCTTCGGTTAAATTTCGGAATCTCCAAAAAATCTTTTATCTGCTTGCAGTGGGTTTGGCTTATGAAGTATCCTTTGTGGGTTTTTTTTTTTTTTTTTTTTTTACCCCTACTCCTTTTCACCTCTTGTGTAGAAGTAAGTGGTGATCATAACTTATCAATTAAAAGGTGAAGATAACGAGCAATGATCAATCTCATAACTCCTATAAGGTTGGTTGGTTGTATCTTGTTTAACGCTCGAGGATTTTTCACTCATATGGAGACGTCACCATTGCCGGTGAAGGTCTCCGAAATTTAGGCCTATGGTAGGTGCTTATAGCCATTGAACAGGGAGGGATCTTTATCGTGTCACACTTGCTGTGACACGGGGCCTCGTTTTTTGTGGTTTCATCCGAAGGTCCCGTGGGAATCCCGGTTTGAATGGGTCCTCAATACCCCTTGCTTGTCGTAAGAGGTGACTAAATTGAATGGTCCTTCAGATGCGACCGCAAGAATTGACCAATGGTGACGTATCCATATGAGTGAAAAATTCTTCGAGCGGGATGTTAAACAATATACAACCAACCGACCAACCGAAGAACGGCCCCATTTAGTACGGTTCTTACGACAAGCAAGGGGTAATGAGGACTTATTCTAACCCAGATCCTCACTGGACACTCCTATGAGGAATACAAAATGAAGAGTTGTGCAAACACGGACCCTTGGACATATTAGAGATGGAATCAGGCTCCTAGGAGGAGCAAGCATCCTCCGTCGACCGGCCACATTCACCCTGAGCCCAATGATATCTTGTTTGATTGTTTGTATCTAAATCTCTAATATTTTACATGTGAGATATCTTCTGCTTGGGAGTTCTTTGATCGTATGTTCTCGCTAGATTTCTTATCTTCTGCTTGGGAGTTCTTTGATCGTATGTTCTCGCTAGATCTCGCGTGAGCGCTATAGATTTCTGCTTCCTCTCCCAAACGTGGTATCATTTTAGTGGTGAATTCTTTGTAACTTCAACTACCTAACACCTATCAATAGGAATTTTTCATTTTATTCGTATCATAGAATTTTTTTGACATGCAATCTTATGGTAAGAAATTATTTATTATATCTCCCCTTCCCAAAAAGGGGACATATTATTTTAGTTTGAATTCTTCTTCTTCTTCCGCTTCTCGTACAAAGTTTGTCCGGGTCATAACTTTTTGTCTTTTGACATAGGCCTTTGATATCTGGCATGTGGGTATACCATGATAAGACAGTATGTTGCGTACCATTTTTGATGACCTTTGACCTTGACCTTTTATGTAAAGGGCATTTTTTGTCCAGACCATAACTTTTTTGTCTTTTGACATAGGCTTTGATATTTGGTATGTAGGTATACCATGATAAGACAGTGTGTCATGTGCCATTTTTGCTGATCTTTGACCTTTTATGTAAAGGTTAAAGGTTAAATAATAGAATTTTTGGAGCATTTTGTTTGTCCGGACCATAACGTTTTGTCCTTTGATATTTGGTATGTTGCCAAGTTTAATTTACTATCGCATGTTCACAACACTGTTCCTTGTTACATATAGGCGAATGTTATATACAATGTACCGTAAGTCTTAATTTTCCACTTTAAAGATGATCCCTAGAAATGTTTTTAAAAAACCATGGAAAATGGAAGGGGAGACATCAGTTTTAGTGTGCTAAAACAATTCTTCCTAGTTTCATTTCTTACTTCATTTTTTTCCAATAGTTATTTGTGTAGATACAGTGTATTCATGTCCATGATATCCAATAAATTGATGCTGATGTCATTGATTTATGAAATCCATGTGAACATTTTCTTTGTACTCTTCCTTCCCTAATCGACTCGCATGACAAGTAGTCTGGAGCATACCGACGTTTGTGAGTCGGCGTATACACAAACGTCGGGATGATCTAGACTACATGATCAGATGTTTAATGAGTAGTCATTCGGAGAATACTAGTGCGCCATTTGGATAACTACGGCAGAAGAGATTCACATCATAAACGGTTATTTTTGGCTGCAAATAACTTTGGGAGTAAAATTGTGGGTATATTAAATGTACAAAAGTTTGTTGGTTTATTTTTTTTTTGAACAATTATATTTTACGAAATTTAATCAATCTTATTTTATCGCAAAAGATGTATTCATGGAATTACTCTAAAGCATTTTCTGTCAATTTTCCAGATTTACGATAGCCATTGTGTCTATTACGATGCATATTGAAAATGTTACACCTGCAAACTCCTTTAATGGTTACAATAATTATTGACGATTCATGAAACTCATTATCATCCCATCCCAAGAGTTGAAAGCCAAACATATCCGTGTTTGTCCACTTCTCAATTTTGCATTCATTATGGGCTTTATGGGATTGATCACTGTTCGTTGTCGTCACTTCTCATCCTTATTTCAGTGGCTGAACCATGAATTCTACACAGGACACTACAGAGTTGGACGTGTTTCTTAGACTGGGGACAGGTCGGTTACCGGCTGCTGTGTTCATTATCATGGCTATTGTCTTCGGGTTGCCTGGAAATAGCATCTCATTATACATAT
Organism: Ostrea edulis; assembly: GCF_947568905.1. Lineage (NCBI taxonomy): Eukaryota > Metazoa > Mollusca > Bivalvia > Ostreida > Ostreidae > Ostrea > Ostrea edulis. The sequence continues at coordinate 68,703,572 of NC_079168.1, read as the reverse complement.
TCTTATTTCGCATGGAAAAGAAATCCACCTACATCATATTTGTGTCTTTCTTAGCCATGTTCGATGTCTTGACCTGCGCTGTGCACATGCCTCTAGAACTCATTGATCTTATGTTTCCCCTCTATTTTTCAGAGTGGTTGTGTAAATTTTTTCGATTCAATAACGGTGTGTTGTTCATGGGGTCTCTGATGACGTTATTAGTGATTGCGGTTGTGCGATATCGTCATGTTGTTCATCCTCTCAAAGAGAAAATGTCCCAAACAACAGCAAAACGCTGCTGCTGGGCAATTCTCGTGTGGTCCAATATATCATCTATCCCGACTTGGTTTTTTAATGGAAACCATACAATAACCAACGGAAACTCAACCGTCACCATCTGTTATATAGCAGACGAGGTGCAAACAACCATTTTCCCAACGATCTGTTTTGGTTTCTATGGTATGCTGTACTGCATGTCTGTCATCATTTTAAGTCTGGCCTACATGCTCATTGGTAAAACAATTAGAAAGACAAATAAGAAGCGAAATCAGATGAAACAACAACCAATGAAAAGCGCAATAAAAGAGAAATCTCGGCAAAAGATCTGGCACACGTATAGAGCATCAAAATACAGAGTCACAGAGGAAAGAGTGACAGGTGTCGGGAACACCTCAAAATTCAATAACAGGAAGACGAAAGTGCTGTTTTTAATTACATTTATTTTCATTGTGGCGTATCTTCCATTTGTTTCTCTTGGTGTGGTGCTCACATTGAGAAAAAAATTCAGAGAAAACTTATCTGATGCGGAGGAAGCGTTATACAGGATTGCAATGCGTTTTCCACTCATTAATAATGTTGCTAACCCAGTCGTTTATGGATTCTATGATCAAGCGTTTAAGAGACACTTGACGGTATTGTTTCATCGCAGTCATTGAAGGATCGTTTGTTATGTGAATACAGATACCATTGCATCTATTGAACGTCACAATGAATTTTTTTTGATTGTCAGAGAACCGTGGAGTCGTATTGCAGGTGCACGTTAAGGGATTCCAAAGAGCAAGCTGCACCTTGAAACTGAATCAACATTTGCCTTTATTGAAGTTGGCTATGTTTACAAATGATCTTGTCATTGTTCTGTAATACTCTATTGTTTTTTTTTTCTCGTGACATTGAGAAAACCTTACCTTAGATTATGAATACCCTAGGATGCACTGACTAAATCAAAGCAAAATGGGTAGGGACTCAATTAATCAATAGAATGATTCAGATGGACACTCGGTTCGCGTTAACTGTCTTTCCATTCTATTTCACAAAATGCACGGTGCCACATATCTCAAGGTGAAAGCAGAATGTGTTAGTATGATGTCGAATACCAGTATAGTCATTCTCACAATTTTATGCAGAGCAAACATTTAAGAATTCGACTCATTAAAGATTTCTAAGTTGTTTTTTTTTCCCCTTTCATTTTGTTTTAGCTGACCCCTCACTGTGTTATACTAAACTCTACAATATCGATAGCAATGTAAATAGATATACAATACCAACATTGATGCTTTTTAGTATTTTTTCATATTTCATAAAGAAACTAAAGTAAAAAGCTAACAAAAGTTTGATGATTTTATATTACCAATTGAGATTAATAGAATCCTTCTTTAGTACGAGTGTGGGATAGGGAAATTCCACCGAGGGGACAAGATTCGCAGTCTAAGACGAGGTTTTGCCGAGTCCTAGACAGCGAATCTTGTTCCCCAGGTGGACTTTCCCTATCCCACACGAGTAAATAATGAAGGATTATTTTTCTCACATTTTATCTACAGTTTAGTGCACAAATTTAGGAGCTTTGAGAAAATTCTAAATTATCAAAATCCTCATTTGAACTTCGATGCAAAAACTAATTAGATAGGCAGAAAGATCATACCCGAAAATGGTTTACACTGTAAGTGTAAACTTAAAAAGCCAAGGTTGTCCAACAGAAAGCTATATACATTAAGATTTAAGAAATGAAACTTATAATTCTTTGTTTGATACATGCATCAAACAAAGAATTATAAGTTTTATTTCTGATCATTTAATTATGTCTTTAAGATAGAAAAACAAATAGTTTCTCCCATCAAAAAGCTTGAATTAACGTTTTTGAAATGGCGCGTAGGAATACATATATGTGAGAATGAAAACAACAACAAAACGGCATGGCTGTGCGTTCAGGTCTGGTACAGTTACTGTGCAGATTTAAATGGATTGTATGCCAAATTAAAGGTGCAATGGTTAAAAGCTGAGTTAAATATAAAGGAAGATAACAAGTGGTGACTGAATTTATGCTGCATTGTGTTGGAGGAGACGTTGAACACTGGTTGTGTCGTTGGAACGGTGGAATGCAACTCGGCTCCATTTCAATATCGAGGAAAAAGTTTAACACCTTCATCTAAAACGCATTCGTTGACTGGGCCCCATAAAACGCAGTTCAATTTCATTAATATTTACCACATCAGAAGTCACCAATTGCTCCGTAATGTTTTCGATCTCGTAAAGCAGGCGATTCATACCAGGAACTCGTGTAATCTGTTTACTTCTACCAGTAAGTGGTCTACGTCATCAAGTTGACTATTCTGTCACGTCATCGCTTATGTATGTTGTTTCTTTAAATTAATTTGTATTTTATTAATATCTTTAGTTGTGCTTATTTTTGATAGCAATGAAAAACAAAAATCAAAGGAATGTTTTTCGTTATATATAATGCTTGTGTGGAACTCCTGTTCTATAAATAGCACTAGAATTAGAACGGGGAAGACGCATTCCAGAGAAAAGTAGTCCCGCGTGCTTAGTGCAGATCAACTCCGAACGAAATTTTGACACAGAAATCAAACGAATTTTTCAACCAATCAGCATCATTGTGAAGTCATCACTTTAAAAGTTATTAAATGATTTGAAGATAACAATGTAAAATATTTTTACTTCACCGTGTAACGTAAATCTTCACCGTCACTTCAATCATAGAAAATATATGACGTCACAATCAAATGACGTCGCTGCGACAGCAGTGTGAGACAGAAAAACCTCACATGGCTGTCTCACATGGGTAAAGTCGATCTCACACTGGTGATAATATGAGAAATAGAAACGCCATATGCAGGTGGTAATAGAATATTACTACATAAATGAGAAATTGACGATCCCGTTTGTCATAAAGTTGAGTTGTTAGTTTGCCGTTAACATCTACTTTCAATAAAAATATCTAAATATGAAGCAGAAGTGGACGACTCTGTGGTGTTTTTTTATTTCGAGCTCACAGGGATATATCGAATCGACATTAGAAAGAAAGATGTTATTGTTAATAGATAATACGTCGTCGATATATCTAAATGTCGAATTGAAGGCCACAGCAAGAGATTTTTTTTCTCTTCATGTAGAAGTTTTTGAATAAATTCTGCTTCATATGAATGTAAAAACAGCTCAGCTAACAAAGGAGCACAATTCGTGCCTATGAGAATTCCAACAGACTGTTGGAAGGCCTGATCACCAAAGACCACGATGATATTGTCAATGAGGAACTCCAGCATATTTTTTATTTCAACTTCAGAGTACTTGTGCGTGGAATCAGAGTGGTGTTTAACGAAGTGATTTTTTGGATGTCACTAGATACATGTATGGATATTTCCGTTTTCCATTTTTGTTGAAGAAACAATTGTCTATGATGTCAAAAAGGCTAGTCTTAAATTTATCGCGAGGAATGGTAGTGTAAAGTGTTGAAAAATCATACGTTTTGATGTTGATTTGAATAAAGTTTTGCAATTTCAAGTTTACTAAAAGTTCTTTAGAATTTTTTAGAATCCACATTTGATTTTCACCACTTCTGGCATATATAGTCGCACAGTACGTCTGAAGTTTCTCCTTCACAGCTGTTAATATTTTCGTAAGGAGCAAAGGTAGGGGCTTAGTAGAGCACTAACTGGATCCAGCAATGTATCTTTGTTTGTAAGGGATTTTATGAAATTTAGGAATCCAGTATAAGTACGGTAACTCATATTCATTCGACCCACCGACTGGGATATCAAATGTGTCTAAAACTGAAGCATGGTGTTGAAGAATTTCATCTTTTGAAAGGGCAGTTGGAGTATAAGTACGATTACCAAAAGTGGAATTAATGCCAAGTTCGTTTAAAATACAGTTGTAATAATGAGCCTTACAAAGACAATAACGAATATCATTTCATATTAAGTATTGATTTTGTTATATCGGCAATTCATTCTCTGATATAATATAAAACGAATTTGTAATACCAAATATTGGAATTTCCAACATACCAGTATGTGAGAGATATGCAATACATTTTGACTGACAATTTCTTGGATCATTTTCCGTTATCATACGTGACTTAAGGAATTGTCGCTCTCAAAATATCCATGAAAAATGATATATGCATTTGCAATCAGAATCTGCTACAGGACATGTTAAGTACTTCCAATAAAGAGTTAAAAGCCCCAGAAACACACAATCTGTTTACATATTCAATACCTCTCTTGGATGACTACCGATAGATTACAGACAAATGTAATATATATCAATCACTAGTCCACGAGACGTTGAAAATATAAGACCCCACCTCGTAAACATTCTCTTGGTTTAAAAACCTTCCAATGAACGCGTGTAACACGGCATACGTTCTGTCCAAGACGAGGTAGGTAGCTTAATTCATATTCTAAGAATACCATACTTAGGGTGAATGTGCAGTGATAAAATAAATTATTTTTTCTAACTTTAGAAAGTGCTTTATATGAACACTATTTGATATAAAAGTTATTCTTTCCTCCATCCTAGTCTGTTGCCCAGCACGGAAGTTTTGGCTCACCGCACAGATGCACTAAGTCGTATTCTTTCCGACAAAGGATCTATTTATTGTTGTCATATTTGCCATACGTTTTTCTCAAATCAGGAATTGTGCACTGAAGATAGGTATTTAAGACTTCTGTTGAGATTACCGAAGTAGACCTTCGTTAAAATCAGTGACGCGTCTGTAAAATTTTACTGAATGATTTAAAATATTTTAATATAACGATTAATTTTATACATAGTGTTGTGTTGTCGTCCGGTTGATTTGTATGTTAATTGATGTGGCAACATGCACATGTGCCGACTAAGAAAAATTGCTGATTATGATTTTACCAAAATAATATGTCAGCTTACCTAGATTAATTTGTAATATTATCTATTGTTATGATATTTACCTGTTGTTTCTTCACATAGGGTCATAGAGCTGATAATATAGGGGAAAGAAGGGTGGATATTTACATTTCATGTTTTGGCAGCCAACACAGCATTGTTTGTATGATACCGGTATACAGCATTGTTTGTATGATACCGGTATACAGCATTGTTTGTATGATACCGGTACACAGCATTGTTTGTATGATACCGGTATACAGCATTGTTGGTATGATACCGGTACACAGCATACATTTGTGTGGAAGGCCCTACCCCACACGTTACATCTGCTCTGATTTCAAGACTGTATTTTCTTGTGTAGTCTAAATTCCATGATACAATGTATACTGTAATAAATTCACGGAGAATGAAAACGCGAGGATAACAAACAGTGATCAATCTTATAATTCCTATAAAGAACACAAAATTAAGAATAGGGAAAACACGGACTCCTGGATATACCAGAGGTGGGATCAAATGCTTAGGAGGAATAAACACCTCCTGTTGATCGGTCACACCCGCCGCGAGCCTTGTATCTTGATCAGGTAAACGGAGCAATCCGTAGTCAAAATCAGTGTGAAAATAACGGCCTAACAATTGGTAAGAAACACGACAGACATCATTCAACCCGACAGGTTGTATTGGTAAATTAGATCGTTGGAACGACCATAGATTTGGTAAAATGCTGACTTTAAATGAGACTGTTTTAACCTCTATAACATCGACTTATTTGTTAGTAGCCTTCCTCCATTTAAAAACTGGTCTTACGTAGAACATGATCTTGCATATAGAATCAGTTTAGAGACATAAACACCATATGCAGGTGATAATGATATAATGCTACATAGGGCCTATTTATGGAAGTTGATGGAGAAGCTGAAATCATCCCGTCTGTCATGAAGTTGGGTTGTTAGTTTGCTGTTAACATCTAATTTCAATAAAATATCAAAGTATGAAGCAGATGTGAAAGACCGTATGGTTTCTTTTATTTCGAGTTCATTGGGATATGTCGAACCGATAATATAATGAAATGAGTATTGTTAATAGATAAAACGTTGTTGTTATATCTAAAAGTTGAGTCGAAGGTTATAGTAAAAGATTTTTTTTCTTCGCATGCAGATACTTTTGAATACATTTAGCCTCATAAGAATATAAAAAGAGGTCAGCTGATAAAGGAGCACAATTCGTGCCCATGGTAATTCCAACAGACTGTTGGAAGGCCTGATCACCAAAGATTACGAAAATAATGTCAATAAGAAAGTTCAGTACCTTCAAATTACTTGTGCGTGGAATCAGACTGGCGTTTAACAAATCAATTTTTGAATGATTGATCACTAGATATGAACATTTCCTTTTTCCATTTTTGTTAAAGAGGAAACTATCTATGATGTAAAAAAAAAAAAAAAAAAAGTCGTCTTTGATTCATCGTGAGGAACGGTCGTGTAAAGTGTTGAAAAGTCAAACGTTTTGATTTGAGAAAAGTTTCAAAACTGAAAGTTCTTTAAGTATAACTTTTTTTTTAGAATCCACATTTCATTTACACCTCTTCTGTCATATATTGTGGTACAATACATTAACAGTTCCTCCATGACAGCTGTTAATATTTCCATGAGGAGCAGGAGTCAAGATACTATAAACCAATTTTGTCAGAATAATTTCAAGAAATATAAAATGTTCACTCTTTAACAAACGACGACATAGTTCATAATAGCAATACTCACTGTCTCCACTTTCAATTTGATATACATGTATTCTTATTTCAGCCGCTGAATCATGAATTTTACATTGAACACTTCGTCGGATATGAACGAGTTCTTAAGAGAAGGAACAGGTCGACTGGCCGCTGGCGTGTTCATTATTTCCGTTGGATTGCCGGGCAACGTCCTATCTTTATACATATTCTTATTTCGCATGAAAAAGAAATCCACCTACGTTATCTTCGCGTCTTTCCTCGCCATGATAGATGTTCTGACCTGCGCAGTGCACATGCCATTAGAACTTACAGACGTCATGTTTCCCTTACTTTTTTCAGAGTGGTTGTGCAAGTGTTTTCGATTCAATAACGGTGTGTTGTTCATGGGGTCTCTGATGACGTTATTAGTGATTGCGGTTGTGCGATATCGTCATGTTGTTCATCCTCTCAAAGAGAAAATGTCCCAAACAACAGCAAAACGCTGCTGCTGGGCAATCCTGGTGTGGTCCATTTTAACAGCGACACCAACTTTAATTTATACTGGGAACCATACCCTGGCTATCGGAAACGAAACATCCACTATTTGTTACATTTCAGATGAGGCAAGCACAACCATTTTACCAACTGTCTTCTTTGGCTTTTATGGGATGGCTTTCTTTGTGTCTTTTATGGGATGGCTTTCTTTGTGTCTTTCATCGTTTTAAACCTGACGTATATGCTCATTGGAAAAACTATCAACAAGGCAAATAGAAAACGACGAAAGATGCAACAAACATTCGCCGAAGAAACGAAAGGCAAATTACAGCAAACGGCCCGGGACATCAGTACAGCAGCACGATCCAAAATTACAGAAGAAAGGACGAAAGCTTCCCAAAATAACTCAAAATTCAGCAACAGAAAAACCAAGGCACTCTTTTTGATAACATTTATTTTCATCGTCGCATATCTGCCATTCGTATCATTTGGGGTTGTGTCCACACTGCGGAGCGATTTTGTAGGTAGCCTATCCACCACGGAAGAAACGATTTACAGGATTGCAATGCGGTTTCCACTCCTAAACCACGCAGTCAATCCAATTGTTTATGGATTCTGTGACCAAGCATTTAAGAAACATTTAAAGTCCTTATCTCATTGCAATCATTGAGAAAGCATCTATAGATTACCATTATGTCAACAATAAAATCAAAGAATTTTGATTTGCAGAGTTGTGTGCTGAGTAGATAGTAAATGGGATGTTTCACATTACTGGTTCATGTTGAAGAAAACACAATTACGAAGCTTTTAGGAGCTTGAAAATTAAAATCTATCAACATTTGAAATTAATGAAGCTATATATTTACGACCTATTCTAGCGTAAGTTGTAACCATCGAAAAGAATTTCTTGACATTCAAGGTATTTAATGTATAACGATCACATTTCATATCTAATAAATGGGTGATTTGAAGTTTTAAGTATGGTATCATTTTGAGGAGTTCATAAAATAATAAAGTGCACCGCCACGGCACATGATACGCCCGTCACATATTGTTAACATGAACATATCACCATGAAGAGATAGGTATGCATGGAACCAAATGTCAACCTTCCTTTAAGAATCTTACCCACTTTATGGCCTCATGTGACATTGCTTCAAATATTGATAATGTAAGCTTAATGATTTTTAAAAGGATATAAAAACATTTTCCCAAATGTTTTCAATGAAATGATTAAAGTGCAAGATAGCCCTTTATCCAAGCAAACAACTTACAATAAATGGGAGTACTCAAAAAGGTTGATTTATTCAACATATCAAAAAATACATATATCAGTATCTGCCTTTGTCAAATCTTCAAGTATGAAAGTGAAATATGCATGGTGATGTCAATATAAATAAATAATTATAGATTAAAAACGGTTATTTCAAACACTGGTGCATCTCCTATGGTGTAGTTATTAATTAGAAAAAAATAATACATCATATATTTCTCAACTGGTTGTGTTAGACTTGAGAAATGCACATCTGCAGCTTTGCTCATTGTATTTTAAGGAATGAAGAACAATGCACAGCGTAATAAAACATCAAACATTAGTCATTATGTTTATTCTTAGACTGTAAAACTGTCATCTTAGCGAGACATGACAATCTACACCTTGTTGTTGAGATATAAAATAAAAATATATTTTACAATATCATATTAATTCTTAAACTTTATACCAAATTAACTTTCAAAGTAATGGCTACCAATTAGAACTGTTCTAAAATTTGACAGATCAATTAGAAGGCCAGATTCCTCTGCCCAATTCCCCGATTGCAAGAGATATAGATAGCACCTCCTTGATCAGATTGCTGTAACAGAAATCTTCTAAACTCATTAATTAATCTGTAATTTGACAGAATGCAATTTTTCTGTTAGCAAAATGCCTCCTGAATTGCTTGATAATTACACCCATGGGACAAGGGAAATTTCTCTTGTTACTGACACAAAAGAAATAATTTGTTTGTTATATACTGCTGTATAGTACAGTGTATATAATGAAGAATGTGTAGTTTCTTAAATTAACATTTTTTAATATGGTTATTGCAATACTATTTCATCTGTTCAGATTTACACAAATGCCCAATCTGCAGCTTTGTTCATTGTATATCTTTTTTCTGAACAATGCCACAGCCATAACAAAACATCAAAATACTAATCATTAAAATAGGCCTTTATACATATTGCAACCATTTGTTGTCTTAGTGAGAAATGATACTCTGCATATAGGTTGCTGAGAAAAAAAAATAAAAATTATATAGTACAATGTCAAATTAATTTTGAAAATAAAGACTAACCACAACAAACAAATTCACTTTCACAAATAATTTCTGGTATATCTGCAACTAAGAGGCTAAGATCTCTCTGCCCAATTCCCTAGAGATAAAGATAACACCTGCTTGATCATGTTGATCAGAGATGCTCTACACAAAACTCATTAATTAGTCTTGTCAAAATGCCCTTTGCATGCTACTCCCATGGGACAAGTGGAATTTCTCATGTTATTGTTAGAAACAAAGGAAACATTACATAGGCTAAAAAAAAAGCTGTACAGTATATCATAAAAAAAATATGTGTTTTCTTGATGTAACATTTTTGAATGAGGTTTTCTACAAAACTCCTATATGAGTAGGGATTGTACCAATTATAACATACTTTTTTCAAAAAATCACTTCAACTAACTTAAAGTACAGTGCGACACACCTTCTACCTAAGATGCATAAGATGACCAAGTTTCATGATTCTAGATCAAATAGTTTTCAAGTTATGAGCCGGACAGGGTTTTACCATATTTGGCCATATCTTCGTAATTAAAAGTCACAGCGACCTGGTTTTAATGTGCGACACACCTTCTACCCAAGATGTAGCAACTGACAAAGTTTGATTATTCTAGGCCTTATAGTATTTAAGTTATGAGCTGGACACGAAAGAGCTAACAGACGGACGGACAGACATGAAGGCCATAACATAATACGGCCCGTCTTAAGACGGGCGTATAAAAATCCACCATCGGAATTTACAAAATTTTGATTACTCTCTGATTGATTTCACTTTGAATTTTACATTAAAGTTTATAGAGTATCTTTATTAAAATATTGATAAAACAAAATGTATTCGCATAGAAATCTCTAGGTAAAATGTTTCATAACATTTCTCTTTACAAAAATAGAGAATAAAATTAATTATCTAACGCAAATATGTTTAGAATTATTAATCCAGGACGGATACCCGGGTAACTTTTCCAAAAAGTTTCAGGCGCAAAATGATCGGCTTCCAATCAATTACCTGTCATGTGAATTCGATCGATTTCAACCGCAACAATAAACATTTATTTTGATTTAAGAAGGCATAACATATCGTCATATAGGCCGACTTCCTTTCTGAAACTTGAATAAAAAAAATAGATATCAACAACACAATTAATGTCACATAGATTCCTTTTAAATCTGATCGCCTAGCTGAGTAGCTCAATTGCTACTGTTCTGTGGTTCGTGCGTTCTCGAGTCTAGCAGGGTTTTAATTTTTCTAAGTCTGCATTTTCCACTAACTAATAAGGTAAATTTGAAACTTTTCAATTTCAAAATCTGATTGTACATACATACATTTACCTCCACTTTCCATTCATAACAGATTTCTCTGTTGGGTTATTCCTCCTTAAATCATTCAATCTCCTTTCGTTACACATTGATTACGTAACTCAGACAAATTAGTTGGGAGAAATGCTCAATAACATAAACAAAGATATCAAATTAAAAAAACAAACCACCATTTAGAACCCTTGAGCAGCTTTCTTTAATGACAACACACTCGGTTTAGGGACTTCCAGACTTGTGGAGACCAAATCTTGAATGATAAACGAACAAGACGGTTTTATATACCTCACGTTACAGTAGGATTTGAGCCCGGTCAAACTAGAAAGGAAGGGCTTCGCGGAGAACGAGTTCCTAATATCACATGCATCTAGTGCTCAAGTCAACGAATGTAATGAGAGAGGAGAAATTGCTCTTTTCCCAAACCTGCATTTACATTAGGCTCCATCTTCTAAAGACGTTCTACAGCGTTTGAATTCCCCTACCCAGAATTTAACCTGAAAATAAGATGGTGCAGAAGACCCATAAACATCAGCTAACTCGCTGTGTATTTTCTTGCCTGTTTTACCTTTTTAATACAAGTACCGAATTATAGCACGGTACTCAACTTTAGATATAAAGCATGCCTTTGCATCACTAGCCATGTTTGACATTCAATATCTTATTAAAGAATGACTCAATATGCGTGCAATTTTGTACCCAGGTATAAAACATATATTGAAACAAGGCATGAAAATCATGACCGTCTCGGTCAATCGGAACTGGGATAGGCTGGTTACTTATTGACTCACCCTCGTATTTTTAGTAGAGTAGTTAATCTTAAAATGCCTGAAGCCAAGTCAAGGTCATTGAAGTCAATTCCATTATTGATTTAATTGTTTGTCTACACTACAACCATAAAGAATAACAATCCAAATCACAAGGGAAACAACAAGAGTTTAGAAACACTTCTAAATCAAAACAAAAAAACTAAAAGCCCCGTCTTTCAATGCATTTATTTTCATAGTGGCACTATCTCCTGTATGTCAGTCCTGAGGTGGTGCCAACACTTTGTTGCAGGGAAAACCTATCTACCAGTAACTTGGAAGAAGTACCTTGGAAGAAGCTACCTAGAGCGATGCACTGTTGTCCCCACCCATGAATCATACTGATACAGAGTCCACAACCAAAGTTGTAAGAGACATTTAAAGTCATTACTTTATTTCATTGGAGTCGTGTGAAGTCTACAGAACACATAACTGCAGCAGTAGAAGAGTGTGGTGGAGTACAGAGTCAATAGGGAAGATTATCGTTATACTGCTGGTGTATTTATATAGAGTACATTAACTGACATTTAGATTGTATTTAGAATGCACTTTGGAAATACACTATTGACATTTGACTTGATGTCAGTTTACATTATTATGACGAACTGTGGGACACTAGGTGCTTGAGGAAACCATTCTGTTCTTTATCATTTGCTGTCGTCTGTACTCCCACACCAATATGGCCCCGCTGACATGGACGTTTAGAGATCGTATCACACCTTGCTGTGGAATTTCCACACATACATCCAATAAGCTAATCAAATCAGCAGGGATTCCTTCCTTCTCATTTCTAAAAATAGAGTCAACTACATGTGCACATTAAATAAATTTGGTTTACAGGGATGTGACTGAATTCCTCAGAAATCAGAGGAAATCTGGTCAAAAAGGGAGGAAAATACGGACTGGATCATCTATGGATGTATGCCTACATTTTCTGGATGTAGTTTTTGTCGGTTTGTTTCATTTATGGATGCATGCAAACATTCATGCTATGTCTGTCAGAATGACATATGTATTTGATATACCACCTAGGTTACGGTGAATTCATATAAAACTAAGTCAGGAATGTCAGCAGTTTCTTCGTTTTCTGATGAATTATCTGCCACTTTAGATCAAATCCTGAGTGTTTCATTTTTTCGAAAATTGAGCAAATCAGAGGATTTCCTCTGAAAAGAGGAAAAGTCACCCCCCCGGGTTTAGTGTTAATAAATTAAAGCATGGCCAAGAAAAGTATGTTGAAGGAGGTAGATGAGGCCCATGGGTTACAATGCTCTCCTGATTCACCTCACTCTTCACATGAAGTACACACTCTGTTCTTACCAGGCCCCTGTCAGCCATTAAAACAAATGTATCTAGATCATACAAGAAATCTCTGTTCAGAATTATATTATTTACAAATGGTGAACTCGGAATTTTAGGGAAGGTTCAATCCTGGCAAGATGCGCGATTGCTTGTTGTCTTTGTTAAAAGATTTTTTTGTTATATACATACACATTGTTTTAATTTCTGTCAAAAATATTGCTTAAGAATTGGATCTTTTTTTTTTTGCCAATCAAAATATTCATTTTTCCTATCTTAATTATAAATAAATTTTTAAAAACATGTTGAAAGGAAGTGATAAAACAGGAGTATGTGGTTTGCATGTGTAAACATAACTTATTCATTAACAGAACTGTATAGCATACCCTAATACGAGCAGTGTCTTAGTGGGGAAGCTGAAGTCAGTAAGCGACACACTATTAGCCGTCTGCTCCACTCCAACCAAGGTATATCCTTGAGACTTCTTCTGCTGAAGATATTCTGGGAGGCATGTGTGGAACACCTTAAAAATGATCAAGAGTTATTCTTAAAGCCACTGTTACAGATGATCTCCATTTGGAGTTTTTTTAACCAATTCCTAGAGAGTTATTTTCCCCGGAGTAGAGTGGGTGCCCAGCATGTTGCAGTCCTCAATACCCGGTTACAACAACACAATGAAAACACAGAATATTTACTTTATCTGACTGTAATCAAGTACTATACTGAAAATTATTCTAATAATAGAGTGTAATGACCCGAAATATATGCTTTATAATTTTTGTCATTGAATGTGATGTCATGTCCCTCAGTAATATTTCTCACAAGCAAGTCATGATGTAACAGAGCAGGTAACTATGACAACCCTTTCTCATCCTAGACTCTGATAACTCTTTATCATTACTTTATTGATATTTTCATTGACCATAATTTAAGGCAAATAAATGAACAAATGATTAAATACATTAAGAGAATCGGAGTGAATATCTTTGATTGCTCACCTCTCTAATAGGGACCCATTTATGAGCTGTAACACTGAGAGATTGAAATACTTTGTCCTCCACATATTTCAGTTTATTTAGGACAAACTCAGATACTCCAAAAATTTCACTGGTCCTGCAAAGTCCTGTAAAACAGAACAGCATCATAAAATGAATAAAAATCTCAACCCCTTCTCTCTTTCTCTTTCTACTACAGACTGACCCCCTCTCTTTTTCTCTTTCTTTCTCTCTCTGTTACAAACTGACCCCTTTCTCTTTCTCTCTCTGCTACAGACTGACCCCCTCTCTCTTTCTCTCTCTATCTTTCTGCTACAGACTCACCCCCTCTTTCTTTCTCTCTCTCTCTTTCTGCTACAGACTAACCCCCTCTTTTTCTCTCTCTTTCTGCTACAGACTGATCCCCCTCTCTTTCTTTCTCTCCCTCTGTTACATATTGACCCTCCTCTCTTTCTTTCTCTCTTTCTGCTACAGACTGACCCCCTCTCTTCCTGCTACAGACTGACCCCCTCTCTTTCTTTCTCTCTCTTTCTGCTACAGACTGACCACCTCTTTCTTTCTTTCTCTCTCTCTGCTACAGATTGACCCTCTCTCTTTCTCTCTCTATTTCTTTCTTTCTCTCTCTCTTTCTGCTACAGACTGACCCCCTCTCTCTTTCTCTCTTTCTGCTACAGACTGACCCCTCTCTTTCTCTCTCTCTCTCTTTCTGCTACAGACTGACCCCCTAGATTTGGCACTTTGTCAATAAGTGATGTCACTAGGATAAGCCCATCAGAGATTAATTGTTTTTTGATGGATTCCATTTCATCGATGACCTCATTGTCTGGCTTCATTAGTCTCCACGGCATTATCTTCTTCTGCACATCTCCAACTGAATCCTCCTCCTCCTCAGTCTCATTTTGGACTTTGAATATAAAAAATAAGATAAATTGTATCATTAGAAATAATGATTATGAAATTAGATACCATACATTTCTATTGTTGTTGTATTGTTTGTTTGTTTTTCTGGGGTTTTTTGGGACCAAATATTCTGTAGAATCACAACAATCACCTCAATATTACACAGCGAGAGAGAATCACTAACAATATTTTACGTATGACTAATATCACTATATAAGAAACACTATAGGGAAGAGGTATGCATTGTGGAGACATTGCCTAATGAGTTATTATAATCCTAGAAGTTTGTAGAATTAATACCTTTAGGATGCCATGCCCTATCCTGACACTGTGAAAGACTGGGGTCAGAATTATACAGTGGTATACAGGAAGTCTTAGGGAACTGAGTGAAATAGCGAGGTGAGATCCACTCATCGTCACACAGCAAACCAAGGCGGGGCAGTGTGTGAAAGATAGTCTACAAATACAGCAGTATAATGTATAGTAAAACATGCATATAGAGAAGTGCTGAGGATGAACAATTCTGATTTGTTATAACAATTCATTATACCTAGTAAGTTCATTATAATCTTGTTCACTGTAACCGTGTTTTATTGTAAGCGTGGATTCATTATAAGCATGTTCACTGTAACAGTGTTTTACTGTAAGTGTGAATTCATTATAAGTGTGTTCTCTGTAACCATGTTTTACTGTAAGTGTGAATTCATTATAAATGTGTTCACTGTAAACACGTTTTACTGTAAGCATGAATTCATTATAAGCATGTTCTCTGTAACCGTGTTTTACTGTAAGCATGAATTCATTATAAGCATGTTCTCTGTAACCGTGTTTTACTGTAAGCGTGGATTCATTATAAGTGTGTTCACTGTAACCGTGTTTTACTGTAAGCATGAATTCACTATAAGTGTGTTCACTATAACCATGTTTTACTGTAAGCGTGAATTCATTATAAGTGTGTTCACTGTAACTGTGTTTTACTGTATAAAGTGTGAATTCATTATAATCTTGTTCACTGTAACCATGTTTTACTGTAAGTGTGAATTCATTATAAGCATGTTCACTGTAACCATGTTTTACTGTAAGTGTCAATTCATTATAAGCATGTTCACTGTAACCATGTTTTACTGTAAGTGTGAATTCATTATAGGTGTGTTCATTATAACCATGTTTTACTGTAAGTGTGAATTCATTATAAGTGTGTTCATTAAAACCATGTTTTACTGTATTGCCTATATAAATCAGGTAAGAATTTCTATGTCCATACTGTCTTCATCTTTAATCAAGTTATCTGCATATTCAAAACGTTATGTACAAATCTAATTCTATGTTTTCTGTTTTTCTGTTCAGAAATGCTTCCCATTTCATTTAAAAGATTTCTCCGCAAACGGTAGGCCGGGGTTCGAATCCTGGCCACAATAGACCCAAGTCGTTAAAACGGGTAGTGATAGTTCCATCGCCAAACGCTTGGCATCAGGTGTGAATGTCATGGGTCCTCGGAGATTACCTTAAAAACGGATGTCCCATGTCACAGTAGGTGTGGCACGCTAAAGAACCCTCACTGCTCAATGGCTGTAAGTGCCGAGCATAGGCCTAAATTTGAAGCCCTTCACCGGTCTTGGTGACGTCTCCATATGAGTGAAAAATTCTTGAGCGAGACGTTAAGCAAGATAGAATCAATCTAGTCACAAATAGTAATCTCAGACACATTCTTTTTCAATAAAGTTACCAAAAGTTTATCAAATGTTACGATCTCAATTTCATAAAGTATCTGTTTTCAAATCACTTTGTGCTTTTTTCAAATATTTTGTTTCTCCAACTTTTTGCTAATTTTGGATAATTAGCACCTGGTGATATCACTGTATGGTTTAAATTTCACATTGACTTTTCAGAGAACTTTTATGACATTTGTTCCATTTCTAAGAATCCTAAT
The DNA here is from genome assembly GCF_947568905.1 of Ostrea edulis. Classification (NCBI taxonomy): domain Eukaryota; kingdom Metazoa; phylum Mollusca; class Bivalvia; order Ostreida; family Ostreidae; genus Ostrea; species Ostrea edulis. The sequence goes on along the minus strand of NC_079168.1, from coordinate 68,686,665 downwards.
ATTTCATTATGGAAAACTACGCAAATAATGAATTATGGAAAACTACGCAAATAATGAATTATGGAAAACTACACAACTAATGAAATATGGAAAACTACGCAAATAATGAACTAAGTGAGAAAGTCTGACCTCCACACTGTAGTCTCTATGAATGTCAAGGACAGTCAGAAAATAGTTCTCCAGAATCTTCTTCACGTTCTTCGCAGAATTACTGAACAAAGATAAATAGAGAACACAATAATAATCATGAACGATAAACATTAATAAACAGAGGGTAATTCATTCTGTCTAGACAAACTTTCATGTCCTTTGTTGCTTTTTGGAATTCACATTTTGTCATGGTTGTCAACAAACTGAATATGCAACTTCTGTAAGTTGCACAGTTACATGTACATTACAGACCCTGAAGCATGCTACTACACCTCCAAAACGTTTCATTTCATTCCGTGCAAACCGTTCAAAGTTCCATGCAACCCGTTCAGCATTCTGTGCAAACTATTCACTGTTTCGTGCAGACCATTCATTGTTACGTGTAAGAATCGTTCCATGCATGATCAAGAAATGTGTAGACCTTTCAAACTACGCCCTTACAAACTTACAATCTGTGCAAAACGTGCAAGTCATTTTGGTGGGGGATCTAAGACAGGTGGGAATTTGATCTATCATATGAAAATTTCTCTAGGATGGACTTTCAACAGTAAAAATCTGCAAATAATCGAAACAAAACCGTCATTTTAAAACCACCAGACATATCAAAATCTGATACATTCATTGCCCTCGAAGAAATTTTAACACCCTTGGTAGTCTCCAGCAAGTACAGAGAAATGATAAATCACTGTCCTCTGTAGTTTCTTTCTTGTATATAGGAATGAGTTGGTCTAGTTACACTTGTTTGATCAAGTTTCTTTTTTTAGATAAAAGATATTTTCATCAAAATTGTTTATTGGAAAGGTGAAGATAAGAAAGAAGTGATCAATCTCATAACCCCTATAAGTAATACAAAATAAAGAACACATTGAGAATTCATTTCAAAATGGATAATTAGCATTTCTTTCTCAACCTTTTTTAAAATCTAGAATATTACCATTATATTGAAACTATTTCTTGTTTAAACAAACACCAGGGAGAACCAAATAATGCCGAAAAAATGAAAAAGTGCAGGCTAGGCCTACTGTTTCAAGGAGATCATTCACAAAACCTACAAAGTGGTCAGCACTTCGTGCGAAGCATTCTGTGCAAACCGTTCACCATTCCATGCAGACCGTTCAGCGTTCCATGCAAACTGATCAGCATTGCATGCAGACCGTTCAATCGTTTCATACCATTCCGTGCAAGTAGTAGTACGCTTCAGGGTCTATACTTAATATTGTGGATTTATACTGATGACTCATAAATGATCTTTGATAAATTCTTGCTGAAGTTAAACAAGAGGCCCACAGGCGTTATCGGTCACCTGAATACTAGTGAAAAAGTATCACTATTTCCATGGGCTATAAAATCTAGAAAAAATTTCCTGTTCTGAATAACTAAAGCAAAATGCTAATGTTCAGCAATGGTATAAAACAAGATGTGTTCTTAAAACTTCACTGTCCTCAAAAGTGCATACACTGATGAAAGGCTTTAAATAAAAGGTGCATTAACATTAAAACATCAAAATATATGACTAATTTGGACTTATCCTAAAGTCATAATTGTGAAATTCACCATTTTTTGTACATCCTTTTCTGCTATTCCCAAGTATGCATTTAGATTTTATACAGTATCAGCAAACTTACACATAAATACTATATATTAAGTTTGGCCCCACCCTGGGGTCAAAACCCTTACTCTGGGGAAAATCAAATTTACAATTTTGGTAAAAGACTACCTGTTCTATTCATTTAGTTTCAATTCAGTATCAAAAGCACTAAAGAAAATGTTATTTAAGTGTTTTACACATAAACACTATATAACAAGTTTGGCCCTGCCCTGGGGTCAGAACCCCTACCCCAGGGATCATGAAATTTACAATTTTGGTAGAGACCTTCTTGCTCTACATCACTATGCATTTAGTTTTTCTTACACGTGTGTTGTTCTTGAGAAGAAGATTTTTGGAAATTGGTCATTTTTGGGCAGTTTTTGCCCTACCCCTAAGGCCCCAGGGGTGCTGGAATCCTGAAATTTACAATTTATGTTCCCTTTGTTCCAAATATGTTTCATACTAAATTCGAAAAGAATTGGAATGATAGTTATCAAGAAGAAGTTAAAAATGTTTATTGTTCACACATTTAATAACAGACCATTTTGGCCCCATCCTGATACCAAAACCCCTACCCCTGGGATCATCAAATTTAGAATTTTGGTAAAGGACTACCTGTTCTTTCTAAATATCTATTTACTTTCAATTTAGTATCAATAGCACTAAAGAAGATGTAATTTAAGTGTTTTACATATAAACACTATATAACAAGTTTGGCCCTGCCCTGGGGTCAGAACCCCTACCCCAGGGATCATGAAATTTACAATTTTAATAGAGGCCTACCTGCTCTACATCACTATGCATTTAGTTTTTCTTACACATGTGTGGTTCTTGAGAAGAAGATTTTTGAAAATTGGTCAATTTTGGGCAGTTTTTGCCCTGCCCCTAGGGCCCCAGGGGTGCAGGAATCCTGAAATTTACAATGTATATCCCCCTTGTCCCAATGATGCTTCATACCAAATTTGAAAAGAATTGGACCGGTAGTTATTAAGAAGAAGTTAAAAATGTTCAATTGTTAATGCACGACGGACGACGACGGATGAAAACCAATTGCAATAGGTCACCTGTGTTTACTCAAGTAACCTAAAAATAAAAGAATGATTGAAATCTGATAAATTTAAGGCTATGCTTATTTAGAGATTAAGTCTTTCTGTGTATTCTTGGTTCATAATTAATATTTATAAACAGAAACACTGTATAAGATTCCCATGTTATACACTCAGTCGGATTAAAATCAGATCCTATGATCTGCTCACACAGATCGATACACTAGTGTATACTATCGACAATTCTCCTACTTGTCTTCATCCGACAGCAGGAAACAGGCTTGGATAATGCCATGGCGACCAATGATTCCTTGAAGTTTGAGTGTTTTACACTGGTCCCACAACAATGACAGGACAGCCAAGGCATGGATCCGGGTGTGGAAGTGGTGGGCCATACACAGAGACAAAACCTTTGTCAAGGCAGTGTCATAAAACTCTTCCTGTAAAGAAGAGGTCATAGAAATTAATGTTCATTTTGTCAAGAGGTCATAGTAATTAATGTCAATGATGCTGGGAAGAGGTCATAGTAATACTCAACTTCCGAGATATCAGCTCTTCTGTGATAGAGGTACGTTCAGTGTTCTGTTGAACGCTTGGGTGGGTACAAGATGTATACATATACATCTAGCTATGTAAATACTGATAAAAGTAATGAAAGTGTAAATTTTGTTTATATCAGCCATTGGTATACATTAAACTGACCATATAAAGAATGATATTTGATTAAATTAGGCCATTAAATTAAATAAGAAATTATTCTTTATTTCCTCTTCTGCACGAGGGATATTTTAATCAAAGAAAAGTGGTGATTATCGATTTTTGTTTGAGCTATTTTATTATTAAATACTAATATAAAACTTACTAATATTTTGTATCCTTGCAGTTTGAGTGGTTGCGGGATGTCTGATAATCGACCTTTAGGTAATATATGAAGGCAGCAACAAGCATTTGTACCCACCATGTGTGGACGAAAAGTATGTTTTGCATCTCAAAGGGAAAGAACTATTGGGCAACTCGGAAATTGCGTATTAATGTTAATACTGTTTCATGTGAGTCGTCATAGTAATTAATGTCAAATGTTCTACAGGGATAAACAGATTTACATCCAAATTACCACACAGGATTATACTTTTTAACAACTTTTGTTTTCTTTTTTTCCCCATTCTTTTCCAATTCCAATTTTCTTCTTTTATTTTTGTCTGAGTCACAATCATTCAAGCATTCCACAGGCCACATAATCAGAAGTAGAATGACATGCATAAATGAATTCAAAGTAAATGCATAGAGTGGGCTTATGATTTCTGGGAAAGCAAGTTGTTAATAGCCTACTATAAATTAATACATTTCGAGATGCAATTATTTTTATCAGTTTTTGTTTGCACAAAAGTCAATAAACAGCACAGATTTTTGTCAGCCAATATCAAGCAGACAGTTTGTCTGATCAGGTTCACAGTTTTCCTGGACAAAAGTGGAGATTTTTGATAGTCTGGCCTGGATTTCTCAAAATAAACATAGGTCGAAATTTGAACTTGAGTCAGAGATTATACTCAAATTTTGACTGCTCAAATGAAAGAAAACTCAAACTTAAGTTGAGATTTTTTCAAGAAACGGATCAAACCCAAGCCTGGTGAATTTTGCCAACGCTGGAGGATTAAAACAAAATTTCACAAATTTTTGAAACATTTCCTATTTAGTAAAACCTGAAGTATTGAAAGTAACTGCAATATGCCAGTACCTGAGACTGTGTCCTTGTCAGTGGTCCAATGTGTGCCATAATATACAGCAGAGAACACATGCCTGGGGTACTCTTCTCCTGCATCTGTGATATACATGTGTTTGTTGACAGTAAAACATGAATTCTTCACAATACTTTGCTCTAAAATAATTTTTGTGACCGACTATTCATATAGCATTCATTCCCAGAGCTGTAAAACATTTACAGCAAACCTTCGATTCCACGTACATGAAAACGTATCTGCATCATTGGAAATTATCCTAAATCGTGCTTTAATTGCAGAAATGAAAATTAGATTAAAACAAATATGGAGGGAATCTAAATCATCATTACAAATTTGTTTTCAAGTTTTCATTTGCTGTTAGATATTGTCAATATAACTTTATGCCAACAGGGTAATGTCAATATCAAAATGAATTGAAAAGCATATCTGTGAAGTTCACAAAGTTCTAAATTAATGATGTCATGATATGAAAATAAAATATACTGCAATCTTTTAAGATGACTTGCAACTTTAAAACATACGACATGAACGTCTTAAGAACGCTGTACAAATATTTACTGAAAGGTTGGAGTGATAAAAACCTGACAAATGACACCCTACCCCAACACCGTGTCAAAACTTCTCACAAGTCACATCCCTTGTCCACCATCTTGCGGCTAAAAGGTTGTATTTCCCTATGCTGGCCTTTGTAATTTTCTGATCTGTAGCTTTGACATATATTATTTTTTCATCAATTGCAGTCAAGGGTGGGGCAACCATTAAATTTGTAAGAAAATTTAATAATTAGCTATAATTCCGGTAGGAAACTCTTACATTTGGTAAGGAGAGATTTTCATTGATGGACATTTGGCTGACCCCCGCAAAGGGACATAACTTGTGGCTAAGTGTTGCTATGTATATACACATTATAAATAAATTCTGGAATAGCCCTTATATTATCTGTACATTTCTGTACTCTTCTGAAGATAAAACTGCATACCGTATTAAAAGCTGGCCACAGCTTAAACACGAGGACTGGAAAACGACAGATAAGCCGCATGCATATCCACTCCTGGTAATGTCGGACAGAGGGCTGCATCGCCACACCGAGAAAGTCCAACAGCACACAGAAGATTCTCTCACTCTCCTCCTAAAATTAGAACTTCACTATCAATGAAAACAATACCAACAAAGACAAAAGGTTCAGTTATTTCTAAATGACTGTAAGCATTATCCACCTGATATAAAATGAAACATCTCTTACCTAACGCTGTGGCCATGGACTTATAATTTTCAACAAGAGGTCCATGGACCACATCGCTCACCTGAGCAGCAGTTCCTAGCAATAAACAAGCTTGAGCAAAACTATCAATATACAATCAGCTTGGTTCAGAAAAAACTTTTCAAAAGTAATGACTAAAAATTCATTAATTATCAAACTTAATCATTAAACTTGACAATATATTCTTTAATTATCATATGTCCTTGTAGATGGGTATGACCTTTTATATTAACAAATTTCATATAAGGATCATACTTTGTGACAAGTTTGGTTCCCTATACATTTGCATGTAATTCTTTGATCCCCTATATTGTGGCCCCATCCTAACCCCAGGGGTCATAATTTTTACAAACTTGAATCTCTACTTTGTCAGGAAGCTTTCATGTA
>NC_079168.1:68507994-68675494 GCF_947568905.1 Ostrea edulis | reverse complement strand
TACCAAGGCTGGAGCTGATTAACAGCTAACGTGGAACCTAATGATGATATATAACTATAGACATCCATCAAGTGTCTGCAAGCAAACAAAAAACGTCCAATAAGTCTTTTATTACATGAGAATCATAACTGTACTACTGAACATCTGTGCATGAGAACTTGGTAGAAATTCACTTACATATTTGATATCCTGCATTTTAAATTTATTTCAAGTTAAAACAATGAAGTCCTGTTTGACTTCTGGTCTTTGTGACTCACTTGTCTTGTTTTTTATTCATTGAGCCAAACATGCAGCAATTGACGATGACTGGTAGGAAATTCTCCATTGGTAGGGGGCATTCCGTGATCAGACGATTCAGCAACACATTTACCACTCCCCTCTTCTCTTCTCCAGTCACCAACAGTTCATTAGCAATCTAATTAATGTCAAGGCCACCAAATCAACTATTTGTTTATACAAAGTAACCACCCCATAAACTGTAAACCAACTTTTATTCGCATGTGAAAATATTTGGTTCTGAATCAGGAGAACCTATTGTCACAGATATTTCTCTCAATGAACCAGTCCTTTAATGTCTCTTGTATTTATTCAAGATTATCTCAGCTTCAAAAATTCGTCACTGCGAACCAATTTCACACTGTAAAATTGTGAAATAAAGTCATCGCAAATAAAAGATTGTTTACATTACAGTAATGTATACAGTTCATGTATGGGTACATGCATGTGCATTTAGGGGGGAAAATAGATGTGTTAACTTGCAAACTAATTCTCAACTGCTCAAACATATAACTTATCAACATAAACAGAAGCATCAGCTATGGATCAACAATTTACTGTAGAAATGTTCCACACTGTTCAATACCCATTATACAAGTACCGTTTAATGACAATGAAATACACATGATACTGACAGAGGCCCAGATCTGGTTACCTGTAGAAGTTTCTGTGTGACAGTTGAGTCCTTGGACTGTGTGGTTAGTGACTGCTGGAAGACCATTTCCGTGTAAGCCTCTAGGTAGGGCCAGTAGCTAGTTCCCCTTCCTTGATGCTCGATCAGGTAAGCTCCTGCTACTCGGAGAACTTTCACAATGGTGTCAACCTTTCCTTCATCGATCATCTGAGGAAAATAAGAGAAAACCCTTCGATCTCTTCAATACATAATTATGAATTCAATAAATAAGTCATGATACAATGAAGAGCATTCAGTAGAGTACGAACCTTAGGCAGTAAAATCGTGATACATTTGAAGATGACGATGGTCGCATCACCTGAACTGATTGACAAATAATCCAAACATTTATCCAAGGTGATAAAGGGATCACATGACTTGGTGTAATTCCTCAAGAAGAAGGAAACGGTTTGCCATTGGCTGGTCATGAAATCTGACGTAAGTTTCCCCCATTCCTTTTGGCTATTGAAAAACACAAATTTCAAAATTAATGCATCTACACATACCACCTATGCAAAACTTCACAATCATTTTTTAAAAAACTATTCATTTGGTCCTGTAAATTAAAAAAAGAAAAATTGAAGCTTGACAATTTTCACTTTTTCTACACAACAAATGTTTATCAAGTGCAACATAATTACAGATCTGACATAATTTTCACAGTGGTTTGTACACTGTGACGTTAAATGTACATCATTACAGCCATTTTGTCAAATTTCCATTCAAAATACAAGTAGCCATAAATATAGGAGACTATAAACATGATATTTCCCTGTGTTATTAATTGCGTGCATTTGCTTTACAAACTATATGCAGTTTTTAATTATGCAATGTCAGTATCTTAATAAATTACCTAACTATGGGAATAGTACGCATGGTTGTAATTTACAAGAAAATCTTGTAATTGTGCATTTAGTGTAAATAGCCCCCACATATAAATTTCCACATTCATTGTAGACTTCCACATTATGTATGGAACACAGCCTACAATATATCAAATCTTTATACATGAATATTTTTATTGATAGAATTTTGTTTTGATTGTTAAAATTTTTGTCATTTATGTCAAAATATAGAATTCAAGAACTATTTAAGAACCTGTTAAAAAATGCTTTATGGCAAATAAAAGTACAAAATTTCTACTTCATATTTATGCTTAAAATTAGTTAAGAAGGACATTCATTCCATTTTATAAAGTGAACCTACTTCTTCCTATCTGACCCACCAATATGGATTTTTCTCTCCTCTACAGTATTTATACAACATAAACCAATCTGCACAACTTGTGATTGGGACTATAACATTCCATTCACACAGCTTCCTATTTCTAACTGTATACCTAATACCAGCATCTGAGTGAGGCTTCACAAATGTGGAGGGAATAAATGAAGATGCAGATTGGATGTGAGATAGCAAACGGCCTATAAGGTCTGGGTCTGCAACATGCTGCACAATGGTACCCAAAACTGAACTAGCTGCCAATCGAACAATCTGGTCTTCTGTACTGTCCTGTAAGGTAAAGGAGAACATCAACTACAGTAAAATAATTTCTTAAACATTCACAGGGCCTGCTATTATCTTCAAACTTAAAATATCTGCCTTTTCTTGGGGAGCTACACACTTACCATGATGCATAATTCATTGTTTGGGAGCTACCAGATAACAATAATTATTGTTATCTGGTAAGGTAACAGTATACAGTTATTGACTGGGTTCGAGGACAACAGCTGTTTTGTTTGATCCTAGGATGGATCTGTTACACGAAGCCGCAGGCACAGTCTATAGCTATTTTGTTATACACTTTCTTTCTTTTATGTTTTTTTTTCAATGCACATGGTTTGTTGACTTTGAACAGGACAGTGTGATTGCGTACATCTGTCACCGTACCCAATATCCTAATTGATAATTATATTTTTCATGTTTCTGCTTTGCTTTGCATCTAATAAATTCTACATTTCATTATCAGTTAAATCAGTGAACCTCGCCATTACGTAAAGAACGTAAAGAAAGCAACAGACTAAGAATCACGTGACTTACATTAGCCAATAGAAATTGGGCACACTATTTGCTCTGAGTTTCATCCAATATATTCTGTATTTCATCATCAGTTAAATCAGTGAACCTCGCCATTACGTAAACAAGGCAGCAGACCGAAAATCACATGACTTGCATAGCCAATAGATATAGAGCAGACTATTGCCTGGTCAACAGTTTGTAAACTGTTGACTGGTCAATAGTCCATGAGAGTGAGAGTTGGTTTAACAGTTAAAATGTTGGTTCTAAATTGTATTAGTGTTATATAGGGAAAAAATTAAGGTTTACAACAATAATTACTGTTAAACTATCAGATAACAATAATTATTGTTATACACCTTGATTTTTTCCTATATAAAACTAATACCATTTAAAACCAACATTTTTTAACTGTTAAACCAACTCTCACACCCGTGGTCTATTGACCACTCAACAGTTTACGAATTGTTGACCGGGCAATAGTCTGCCCTCTTTCTATTGGCTATGAAAGTTAACACTACAAGTACAAGGAGCTGTATGCATGGTAAACGTAGGTGCTGTATCTAACAAAATCAATGGTGAAAATATCTTCAACATTTCACTGAAACAGAATTCCTCACTTCTGACTCACCTGGTTCAAAGTGTTCAGGAAGTGAAAGCATCTTGTAGATAACTTTTCAATTGCTTCTCTAACATGAGAATCATGTGGCCTGCAAACAATCAACTGTAGCGCTTCACAGCACAGCTTTAGTGAAGGGAGATCATTCATCTGCAATAACAATTTTAGAACCATGATTGTAAAATTCAATAACATAGTTAGAATTTGTAGGGGAAGCAAACTCAGACCCACCTGCTTCCATCCCCCTGCCAGCCTTTGTTGGAGAAATATCACCACAGAAACAGCTGCTGTACCTATGGATGACTGGATAAACTCACAAACTTCATCTCCTGAAAACTCAAAAGGGCATCATATAGAAATTTTTCTAAATTTTCATAACTATGGAATAATGAATAAAATCTGATGGAGATAACAAAGACCTTTACCAGCAGTGTCTCCACCTTCCATCTTGAGGCCCACAGACAACTGCAATGCTCTCTCCACCTTGATGACAGGCATGTAGGGATGTGTAGGGAAATCATTGATGATATCAATGAGTGACTGTAGGGTGTGAGTCATGGAATATGTCTCCATCTCAGATCTGGGCTTGAGAGGGAGAATGTCTGCGTCCACAGACAGCATTATCAAACGACTGGTTGTTACAATGTCTCCTTCATCTGGGACACTTACCCCTTCTGCAATGAATATAAAAAGCTATTGTCAATTGCCATATTTCAAATTTCAACATCATTCACTTCATTACAAATAACAAAGTTAACAAGTTTAACAACTTATTATCAATGCTTTGATATTGGCTCGATATGGAAGAAAACCAGAGTGCCCAGAGGAAAGCCATGTGTGAGCAATTATCACGCCTCAGACAAAATTGTTGAAATCTAATTGGTCAGATCTTGGTCACATGACGCCGTGAAAAAAACCGTATCATGCAAGAAAAATCCATATTGAGCGAGTAATTTATTGTCGGGTTTGACTTGCAGCCGTGACAAAATTGGCAAAGCAGTAAGTTGAATGATATACACCCCCACATACACAGTTGGAGGTCTTTGACGTGATAAATTCGTTACACAGTTAGTTAGTGACCTGATACAGAAAAATACATGGTCACACCATGTATTTTTCCGTATCAGGTCACTAACTGTGTAACTAATATTACAATACCTTCTCACAACCCCTGCTGATGCCAAGGATTGAACTCAGATCACAAAGGAGTTGAGGAGTGAATGCATTAAAAATACAAGCCAAAATGTTATATGAAACATTCTTAAATGTATCCCATAGGGATCCGAGTTAGAATATGAACTCAAGTATCCCTTACTTGTTGTAAGAGACTAAATGGAGCAGTCCTTCAGATGAGATCGCAAAACCCAAGATCTCGTGTCATAGCAGGTGTGGCACGATAAAGATCACTCCCTGCTCAATGGCCATAAGTGCCGAGCATAGGCCTAAATTTTGCAGCCCTTCACCAGCAATGGTGATGTCTCCATATGAGTGAAATATACTTAAGTGGGATGTTAAAAAATATACAATCATACAATCTTAATGTACTTTTATTCATTCAAATCACATTGGGAATATAAGAGGTGAACAAATAAGAAAACTTTTGCACTTTATTTTTCCGATATTATGGTGAAATTAAATATAGATCTATGTTATAAATAGATTCAATGCAATGTCTCTGATTTAATTGAATCTAATTGACAGACTCATTTAGAGTTGGGTGCAATTTCATGATTCCAGTCTTGGGTACATGTAGGTATACATATACTTTGACTTGGTTGCCTGTTTTGAACTACAAACCTTCCATGGTGGACAGATGTTTGGTAATTTGGTTCCTAATGCATGCTTTAATGTCTTCTGTTGTCCAATTCTTCACTCCCAGTTTTGTGACTGTTTTCAGCCAATCAGAGACCTCCTTCCATAACCCTGTTCCTCTGGACAAACTCTCACTCCTGGTAAACATGGTGAGCGTGGAAAAAAATTGCAAAGGCGATGCTTTTTCCTGAAATTTATGTAGTGAAAACCTGAAGAGGGACGAAAATCACAATTTTTTTCTATCAGATAATAGATTTTACAAACAAATTAACTCAATTTATGTTCCTTGCTTTGGAGATATGCAGGACAGTGGCATGTACAAATCATTTGCCAAAAACGTTTTTCTCATACTTGGTAAAATCTTTTATTATAGCAGACTCTCATTACAAATACGTCCAAATCACGTGGAAAATCATGATAGAGGGAGTTATGGGAAAGGAAAAGTTACCTCCCCTAAAAATCAGTAAAATTTCATGAATGTCCAGTTAGTGTTACAGTCTCCTTGAAATTAATTTGTCTGATACTCATACATACATGTACTACAAGGAATGGATACTTTACAATCATTTTTCAGTACCTTTTCAGATTTTTTGGTTTAGACCATATGTGAAAATTTGATATGTATTAAACCCTGTTTTCACTATTGTTATAGAAACAAATATCTGATTTTATGAAAAAAAAACTTAGGCCACATCAAATATATTCTCTGGCTCTCAGACACCGCCGCCCACCCCCAAAAAATCGGCCGCTGACACGAGTTTATTGCCGCCCCGGAAAAAAAATCACCGCTGCCAGTATTTGATCCGTCAAAATAAAATTCGTGTTTTGGCGCCAAAATCGTAAAGCGCCTTGCTGAATAAGACATGCTGCTTAGTTGATGTAAACAATATGGCGACAGAAACAGTTCTTGTCAGCATTGAGATTATTTTTAACTCAAAACAGATTGTTCCATGGACAATTATACTGGTAGACTCGTCCTTGACAGTTGATACGCTTTGCAAGAATCTTCTGGGCGGTGAATTTAAAGAAATTGAAACCGTGAAGGAACAAATTGATGAAAGCAAGGCCGAGTTGAAGTACGACGTTATTATTACATTTTATTTACAATTCTTTTACAATTCATGACCATGCCAAACATTTACAGGAAGTAGTTTTTGGTATACTTGAATAAAATGATAAAAAACATACTAATTTGTATTCACTTTATTTGCATAAAGATCTACAATATAAAAGCATGACATAAATATAAAACAAGACAAGAAACAGAATAAAAAGAAGCTGAATACCATTTGTAAAACTCTAACTTTCTTCACAACACAAAAAAAAAACACACACAAAAAATCCCTACCCATTTGTGACATGGAGATAAACTGAAAAACTAAACCCGCTACCTACCTACCCATTTTTTGAAAAACAATTGTCTGAGAACCAAAGAATCGATTTGATGTGGCCTTATATAAGTTTTCAAAACATATTAAAAACTTCCTATGTACTTAAAATATCATGAGAATATGAAGTACTCAAGCTGACCTCAATGTTGAAATAAACAACATTGAACTTTGTGCACTTTCACCACTATTACTGCCTTGTATCATCACATACACTTGAACAGTACCTTCAATGCAAATTAATATTTCAAACTTCCAAAGAACTATACAAATCAATTTTTTTCTGAATATTTCATCTAAGTCAATGGAGAAATGACAGACACATTTTTAGGAAAACAAAATTTCCCCAAAGTTACTTATAGTGAAGTGCTGAGGACAATTAATTACAGTAAAACACACTTATAGTGAAGTGCGGGGACAAACAATTACAGTAAAACACGCTAATAGTGAAGTACTCAAGGGGACAAACAATTACAGTAAAACACACTTATAGTGAAGTGCTGGGGACAAACAATTACAGTAAAACACACTTATAGTCAAGTGCTGGGGACAAACAATTACAGTAAAACACGCTAATAGTGAAGTGCTGGAGATGAACAATTACAGTAAAACACACTTATAGTGAAGTGCTGGGGACAAACAATTACAGTAAAACACGCTAATAATGAAGTGCTGGGGACAAACAATTACAGTAAAACACACTTATAGTGAAGTGCTGGGGACAAACAATTACAGTAAAACACACTTATAGTGAAGTGCTGGGGACAAACAATTACCGTAAAACACACTTATAGTCAAGTGCTGGGGACAAACAATTACAGTAAAACACGCTAATAGTGAAGTGCTGCAGTGAAACAATTTCAATTCATTATAAACATAGTATGTTCTAGGTATTAAGTTCATATAAATATGTTTTAAATCTACAGGAAATGAAAATCTCTTTGCAGTAAGCGTAAATTCCTTATAAGCGTGTTCGCTGTAACCAGGTTTTACTGTACACTTCTTACTTTGACATAACCCTGCTCACAAACAAACAATCTTATCAAAATACATCAGTAAATACAAATACATTACTAAATATTGGGAACACATGACTTACTATGTTGATAAGATTCATAAGAATCTGACCACAGAAACACTGCACAGTCCCTCTAGTAAAACCGTCCCATGTTCTCATGTTATTGGTTACGCCATTTCTATAAAAAGAATCACTTATATGTTAATCATTTCATCTACGTACCATAAGACACTTTGCTGGCTTTGCATGTCTTACCTCCGATAAAACAATGAGGAACCTTTCAATGAACTCAAACATTAGTGATGAACAATTGGAAAAGTTTTATGATTGATGATTGGAAATAATCAAAGGGTCATAATTGATTAAATAATGTGAAAATTCTAATTTAAACCATTTGTTTTATATCAAACTCTTCATTCTCTATATAAAATCCAATTTCGGTTCAAAAGATTGATCCTATCTAACACACTACACAAAGGGGACGGCCAGTCACCACCTGGAGAAGAAGTCTACAGGCAGAGCTCAGGAAAATCAACATGACCTGGGGTGAAGCCAAGAGAACAGCCCAAGACAGAAGATGATGGAGAAAAGCAGTGTGGGCCCTATGTTCCGAACGGAACATGGAGAAAAGCAGTGTGGGCCCTATGTTCCAAACGGAACGTGGAGAAAAGCAGTGTAGGCCCTATGTTCCGAACGGAACTTGAAGAAAAGCAGTTTGGGCCCTATGTTCCGAACGGAACATGGAGAAAAGCAGTGTGGGCCCTATGTTCTGAACGGAACATGGAGAAAAGCAGTGTGGGCCCTATGTTCCGAACGGAACGAAGAGGAATAAGTAAATACACTGCACATGTAACAACATGTGTTTACTTCAACTTGCGAAATTTCATACTATAAAAAATTAATAAACTAAACGGTACACAAGTATGCTGAGTGGCTGGCAATGACACTGATTAGTATTTGTTTCACCATCCATTGACAATCGTTTCCATTTCTTTGGTACTGCCATATTGTTTTCATGGAGGTGAAAAATATCAAGTCATTCGTAGTTATTTCCTGTTCTTTGTCATGTGTTTTCTTATATTTAATCGATTTTGAAAACTATTCAATAATCGAAATTGGGAGGCCTTCGGCGATGGACTTTAGATTGTAGGCGATAATCAACTCATCACTCATAACTATGTATGACCTACTGTTATACATGTAAATCACAATAAACAAATTCAGCTAAAAGTAAAAGCCATGTTTTCTTAGTACTGGTAGTTCTAAAATATGAGACTGTCAGCAGGTTTGCACTTAGTACCAATAGTTCTAATCTGATGTCTGATACAAACCTTTTGTTTTTTAAATATTCTCCAGACAAAAAGAAACCCTCCCCCCATTAAACAATATAGAAATTAGCATAACTTTCTAATACTTATATTCTAATTCAAAACAAGATGTACTGTGAGCAATGCTCACTAAGAATACCCCCCGCTTACCCCAATCTCCCAAAGGGTGTTGTTAATAGGTATAAATTACCTCTTTCCTGAGTGTAAAAATATGGTATGCATTTTTAGAAGAAAATGGAAGATATAGTCCGAACACAAATCCATGGCATAAACCTATAATTTTGACCTTGAGATCAAAGGTCAAGGTCATAAAGAGGTCATGAATGTACATGACACATAGCCTCATGGTGATACACCCATGTCTTATGGTATGACTATGTCAAAACCCTATAATCAATTTTGACCTTGAGGTCAAAGTTCAAGGTCATATATAGGTCATGAAGATACTCGACACATCGTCTCATGGTGATACACTCCTGTGTCAAATATGATATGCCTACGTCAAAGAACAAAGAAGTCATGGCCCGGACATGAATCCATTGTAAAAACCTTTAATTTTGACCTTGAGTTCAAGGTCATATGGAGGTCTTGAAGGTACATGACACATCGTCTCCTGGTGATACACTCATGTGTCAAATATGGTATGCCTATGTCAAAGAACAAAGAAGTTATGGCCCGGACACGAATCCATTGTAAAAAAACCTTTAATTTTGACCTTGAGGTCAAGGGTCAAGGTCATATGGAGGTCATGAAGGTACATGACACATCGTCTCATGGTGATACACTCATGTGTCAAATATGGTATGCCTATGTCAAAGAACAAAGAAGTTATGGCCCGGACACGAATCCATTGTAAAAAAAACCTTTAATTTTGACCTTGAGGTCAAGGTCATATAGAGGTCATGAAGGTACTTGACACATCGTCTCATGGTGATCTAACTGTGTGCCAAATATGGTATGCCTAAGTCAAAGAACAAAGAAGTTATGGCCCGGACACGAATCTGCACAGACAGACAGACGGACAGACGGACGGACGGACGGACGGACGGACAGACAGACAGACAGAGTGATTCCTATATACCCCCCAGAACTTCGTTCGGGGGTATAATAAGAAATACATAACTTCAGTCTAAGAACAATATATTTACAATGTTTAAACCAAATCTCCTTATGAATTTGTAAGATATACTTTTTCTAGTTAAAAAAAATTACCATAAGTACAAAACAAAAGCCTGTAATTGAAGAAAAATTGTCCTATCAATATAACAAGAGGCCCATGGACCACATTGCTCACCTGAGTCATCTTGGCTCATATCTAAAGATTTTCCCTATATATATCAGCTTATAAAACTTTGATCCTATTGTGGCCCCAACCAACTCCTGGGGGCCATGATTTTACTAAACTTGAATCTGCACTATGTCAGGAAGCTTTCATGTAAATGTAAACTTGTCTGGCCCTGTGATTCTTCAGAAGATGTTTAATGATTTTCCATATACATTTGTATGTAAAAACTTTGATCCCCTACTGTGGCCCCATCTTACCCCCAAGGACCATGATTTTTACAAACATGAATCTGCACTATGTCAGAAAGCTTTTGTGCAAATGTAAAATTCTTTGGCCTAATGGTTTAAAAAAGAAGATTCTTTAAAAAAAATCTATTTAATGGTATGTAAAACTTTGATCCCCTATTGTGGCCCCATCCAACACCCAGGGGCCATGATTTTAACAAACTTAAATCTGCACTATGTCAGGAAGCTTTCATGTAAACCTCAGCTTTTCTGGCCCAGTGGTTCTTGAGAAGAAGATTTTTAAAGATTTTTCCTATATATTTGTATGTAAAACTTTGATCCCCTATTGTGGCCCCTTAATACCCCCAGGAGCCATGATTTTAACAACTTGAATCTGCATTATGTAAGGAAGCTTTCTAAATTTTTAAATGACCCTACCCTATTTTAGCATTTTTGTGACTATCTCGATTATCTCCCCTTTAAAGGAGGCATGGCACTTTATTTGAACAAACTTGAAAGCCATTCACCCAAGGATGCTTTCCGCCAAGTTTGTTTATAATTGGCCCAGTGGTTCTGGAGAAGAAGTCAAAAATGTAAAAACTTTACAGACAGATGGACAGACGACGGACAACAGGCGGACAACAGGCGATCAGAAAAGCTCACTTGAGCTTTCAGCTCAAGGGCTGTATGATTAAAGGTTTCCAAGAATGTGTCTTAAACTCTACATTGTATATGATGCAACTTCTCACATAATTATTCTACATGTATGGAAGTACCGACTTGACATTTTTTGTGACTAAGACTTTATGTTACTGTAAGAAATAAAGATTACTTCAAGTCTTGAAGCCCTGAGGAGTCTAGGATTGGGGTAGATGGGATTTTGGATAGAGCTTCAAATATAAACTGTAATGGCACCGGACTCCATGTGTTTTCTAGTATTGTTGTCAAGATGTTTCTAAAGAAAGATGCTGAAAAAGAATAATGAAGGTTTGTATTATGAGTTCCTTGTATATATGGGTTGTTTTTTTTAATTCTTGTCAATATTTTAAGTCCAAAATACTTTTGTTGAAAAAAGTGAAAATTTAATATTTACACAATGATGGAGAAATAAAGTAATACTTTGTGTTGGTGAATTGCCCAAGACATCCCAGCAGTTTTGGAAGAACCCAGTGAGTACCTCACCACAAGTGAGACAGGAACCTGCCGGTGCCCCATCTGGTCTGACAAATAATTTTGGTTCTTGTATTGACAGCAAGAAATCCTCACAAAAGTACTGAAAGAGACATATCTTAATTACATGTAGTCATAATTTTTCTTATCATTATGTGACAGGAATGATGGAAAATGATTGATAGGATTATCAATCCCATTTACAACTGGTCACCACAACATTTTGAGATACCTTGTCTTGACCTTGCTCAAGCATTGGACAGAGCTGGAGGTTTAACTTCAAAACTGCATCAACTGTCCATCTCACCACAAAAATACTTTCATGCATCAGTAATCTTTTGAAGATGGCAGTTAACCAGGAAGTGTGCAATACCCCTTCACCTGTAGAGGAGATCATACAATTGATCATATTTGTAAATTGATACATGGCAGGGTTGTCACTAGAAATTATTGAAGACGAGTCCCGGACTCATGGTTTATAAGCAGCTCGAGTCCCATGAAAATTTGATGAGTCTCATGCATATTTAATAATGAGTCTTATTTATGTAAGACAATTAAAATGAAAGCAGTACAAAACATATCAATTTTAAGATTTAATTCGCGACTTGGCCTCAGACGACTAATATTGTCTACGCCAACAGAATTACTTCCCCGAATCTCCTATCATCACAACAACCCTATTCAATATTAAACAGCATTTCAATCAAATTATTATTGTGATAAAATAGATGCATACTAGTTTTGTTTGCCGACGATCTGTAAAACCTACCAAAGTTTACAAACTACGTGCACGGAACTTTCAATTCCAATAAAAATGGTACAGGAAGACGTCAAACATTTATATTCAAATATAGATCCCGATTTGTAAAAAAATAAATAATTAGATTTAAAGAAATAAAAACAAATAACTGCCAGTGGCAAAATGTTCATTTTGCATCTTATCTAATTATCTCTTTAGTATAATATTCTAATTCACACCCAATATTGACTGACGCTAAACACACAAATCAGATTGGGACACTGTGAATTGGTATTAACTTGGAGTCCATGACATGTACGCGGGACTCGCCATATAAGACAAACTTGCGTCCCAAATGAATTTTCTGCGTCTAGGACGCAAATTCTTGTGTTAGTGACAACACTGCATGGGAAAAAACTTTACTATTGCAAAGTCTGCAAAGACCAACCATTCTGATCCAGCTGTGTTGCTTTGATTACTTTAGATAACCGTGGAAGTACTGGCTTTATTACATGAACCTGCAATGAAAACAATAACACATATAATTCGCAAATTTTCATCAAATTTTAAGTGATGATATTTTATGCACAAAAAGCCAAAGACAACAGAATGGAAGTCTCAAAAAAACTTTGAAAAAAATTAATTTGTCCAATTTTTATGCATGATTACTCACCGACAAGTACTTCAAGCATATGATAAAAAATGCATCACATTGGTTTACATTAAGATAATGCACGTGCAATCTCGCTAGTCATTTTAATATCGTAGATCTATTAAATAAAAACCTGTGTTTCCTCTAAAGTTTCCAGCAGCAGTATGTAGTCTTCCCAGATGTCCATTACCATGTTTCCCTCGGGGCTCCACTTGAACAAACTTTCACTCTGAACACTTAGATGACAAGAATGACAAATGTCCGTCACCCGCTTCAATAGGTACATATTTCGTTTTCTGGAGGAGGACGTTCTTAGACTTACTCCTTGCTGAATGAGTCTCCAGAAGTCATCTTTACATTTTAAGTCAAGTACTAAATTGTTATTGACTACAGGGAAAAAATGACTGGCCATTCCACATAGTAAAATGTATGGTTTTTCATTCCCTTCATCAAATTCCTCGCAAATTAATTCCCACACAGCAGAGAGTCTGTTTTGCTTTCCATTGACACTTACATTCATAAAGTTCCTTACATAATTTAATGCAATGTTTATGAGTAAGCCATCTTTCAAGAATTTTATAGACTTTACAACACTGAAATAGGCCTGAAGAAGTTTGCTTTGTAAGGAGGGTGAGAATATGCCCTGGCTGTGTTTGGATATGTGCTGTAAGACAGCAACACAGCAATAAATGTCCAAGGTCTCTCCAGCTTCAGACTGCAAGTCAGCACCCTGACAGTGTCTCTTCAACAGCCCCAGGCACTGGTCAATCAGCCTCTCTGCTCTTGCCTCCTCAGCTTTGACTAGACATGCACCACAAAGGGAGCTAACTGTAGTCAGCAGAGCCAAGTTTTCTACACGGCTGTCAAACGAGGGGTGGATCTTATACAGAATAGGTAAGCACACCACATCCAGAACCATGTGGATATGTGCAGATGTCACATCTTCTGTGGAGATGATGCTTTCTAGTAAGTAGATGAGATCGCAGAAAGCTGGGTCAGTCACCTTGTCTTCAGTTACACGAGTTTTTATGCGGCAGACCAATTGCTCAACAAGTTTTATACTGTTTATAGCTTCCGTGGCTAAGCCTTTCACTGTCAGGAAGTCCATCTTATTCTCATGATCTGTTGAAATTTGAAAAGAAATAAAACATTTTGCAAGCATGGATATAATGCACAAACTATGTTTGATTAATCCACTTATTCATAAGGCCCCAATCCACCTATATCTTTAAGCTTAGTGAAAAGTGGTACATTCATGTAATAAATCAGTCGATCATTAACAAGTCAAGCACAATCTCTTGATTTAGCTATATAGCTTTATAAAGCTATTTAAAGATAGCTTGATTAAGCTAGTTTAGATTGAATTAGATTGAATTTCTAAAGTGCAGTGGTATGGCCAAAAAGTTGCATAATAATTTTTGAATATGTTTATACTTTGAACTATAACCACAGCACTATTCTAATTAGAGTTCATATTAAACAATACTATGTTGTTGCAAGATTTTTCATGAAAAGAGAATTTCGTTTGTGTTCATAACTGTCCACTTCCCTGTGTGCGTTGAGGTATAGAAAAGTATGAAGACTTTACAATGTGTAACCTGATTGACATTGAATCCATTATTTTGTTGATTCTCATCGACTTTTATTCTATTCTGATGATTGGATAAGTTAAGTGTTCCTCAACAACTTAATAATTCTAAACATTTGACAATTGTGAATCAAAATTTTCCCTAAGGGACGTAGTATAAGAATTATTTTTTTATTACAATGTGTTGTAAGGACTTCAAGGATGAAATATGTTCACTCAGAGAAATTTGACTTTTATGCATTTAGACATTAATTTGATAAAAGATTTTAAATACATGTACATGTAGCTAAATTAAGCTGTTTCATATAGCTTTATATAGCTTTATAGCTAAACCAAGAGATTGTGCTGGACCTGATTAAAATACAATTTGATGTCTATTGTATTGTATATGAACTAGGAACATTTCCCATCTGCTTTAATTTAAATATTACAAAAGACTAAAAAGCTGTGGTGATGAAAATGGTATTAAAAATCCAATACTTCTGGCTGCCAAATTGGAAGACGATAACCTTTATGATACTGGCATACAGGAAAATTGGCAGGGACAAATAAAAAAATTAAGAAGAAAAAAATAAATCTTCCATCATTAGATATTGATGCAAACACATTTTACAATTACTTGAAGAATTACTATATTGATAATGTTAATATGCAACTTCAAAACACTGAATTCTCTAAACGTGGAAAATTACTCTTTTACAGTAAAATTAGAAAGAACTGTGAATTACAGAACTTTTTGAAATTTCTAATTGCAAAAGTAGTACGCTCTAAATTAACAAAGCTAAGGATATCTGCTCACCCTTTAGAAATCGAAACTGGTAGATATTCACAACCAAGTGTCCCAAAAGAATGTCGTTTTTGTCAGTTTTGTAAAATTACTGTTGAAGATGAGGTTAATTACATTTTATATTTGACTGCTTTACGCTTAAAGATATAAGAAAGAAATATTACCCCTTAAACATCTATTAATTCAAATGATGATATATCAAAGGAAAACAATACGCCGGTTTCGAGATACGTCCGAGTTATTTCCCTTTGGAGAACTCTCGTACATAGTAAGGCGCGAAAGAATTTGTTTACACGCGGGAGTGGGACAGATATTCATCGCAGTGTAAGTGAATGTACTCAGTAAGTTTCTCATATGCTGTTTGATAACCCGAATTCGACTGATACACAAACTAAGTAAGTGATAAGTATTTAGGGAGTAATTAAATACATAGAATTCTTATCCTATCACGTTATTTCGCTGGTCATAAGTACCATATCCAAGATATTTCTTGCAAATATGACATTGTTTGTATGTTTCCACTTCGGTAAAACATTTCTTTTGATAGTATTTAGTATTTCCCACATTTACATATTTAAAGAGAAGCCGCTTTTAATACATTTCGTCTTCCTCGTTGGCTGCATATCCACTCTGTCCCACTTAGGCATTCAAAGTTCCACTAAATGCATCTCCTATACAGAAGAGTTCGTATCTCGAAACTGGCGTATTGTAAAGTACTATGCAACCCTAAATGCTGTTCATGCTAGAACGTTATCTGAATTTTTATTTGAATGCTTTGAATTGCACAAGAAAAGTAGAGTGCTACAATTATATTACTAATATTATATATACAAAACTAAATTGTATCCATACAGTTTAATATGTCACATGTACATGTGGGGTATTGTATGTGTGTATATATAATGTGTATATGTATGTATGTATATATATTCAAATATGTATATGAACTGTTTGTACTTAGTGTATTATCATATATCTCATTGTTTAACGTGATTGTCTGCCAACATGTTTGGTGAATCAATAAATTGAATTGAATTTGTCTGAAAAAATGGCATGCCTATAAAGAACTATCTATTCAGATCAAATGGCAAGGCCTAGATCAAGTGAGACTTGAATGCCGTAGTAGCGGCCCTTCACTTTAGTGGAAGAAGAACTGTAGATAGAATGGTCTATCGTTAAAATGATAATGTCTACGGGTCTGTCCCGAGACACGTACAGTTAGAAGAACTGAAGCTACATATCTACAATTGTATCTTGTACAGGTTGGGAACACTTCCCCTATAGCGAGATATTCTCACTAAAACGCGATTATCCCTCTTTAGCGAGAAATAAATATTACCATAAACAGGTGTTTTGGCGTCTTTATTGAAAATAAGGGCAAATCCTGTGCAATGCTGAATAAGTGCGACACGCACTCAACATGATGCGCATTGTTTTTATGCAATTGACAACATAGTCATATATTTATATTACAAATCGCATTTCCTCTATGAACCAACCAATTTCAGCGTGCGACACAATCCGTTCACATTGACTATGAACGGATTATGAACTACAGTCATGGGACATAATTATTCGCCACCCCGTGCGCAAATGGCGTTGTATTTGCGATTAGGAACCGAAAATAGACCCCCGCGCTATAAATAGACAACAAATTTCCCCTTCATATTTTTACAACAGGGTCAAGCTACTAAAATTGATGACGTGTACACATACATTTTTTCGTCTGCTATGATCATAAACTTAGTAAACATTGTTGATTGAAATGGGTCGTAAAGGGAAAGAGCCGAGCATTGAAGTCAGAAATCTCATAATAACTTCACATAAAGTGAACGGAAATGTTTCTAACTTATCAAGGACTTTAGGAATACCCAGATCTACCGTGCGAAGTGTTATTAAGAAATTCAAACAGCATTCTGATGTGAAAAATCGCACGGAAAGCGGGCCGTAAGTGTCTATTCACGCAGAGGGATTCTAACAAACTTTCAAGGGTCATCAAAGGAAATCGGAGACGTACTTACAAAGACATAACAGGCATTATTAATGAAAATAGGAATCATCAATTTTGTACAAAAACTGTTGAAAGAAAAATTAAAAAAATTAGGATATGTACGGAGGGTTGCAAAGCAGAAAGTGGCAGTTCGTGAAGTGAATAAAAAAGAACGTGTAAAATGGTGCAAGGAGAGGAAATATTGGACAGTTCAGCAAGAATGGTGTAAATGGATTTTCAGTGATGAGAGTCATATTGTTATTGGGGATAACAACAAGGTATACGTGTGGCGAAAAGCGGATGAAAAATATAACCCCCAACTCGCGTGTCCTGCTCCGCGACGAAAGTTAAGTGTTATGATCTGGGGATGCATTTGTTTTCAAGGTATGGGCACTTTGACTGATATCCAAGGTAACATTAATGCTCAAAGATATATACAAATAATTGATGATGATATATGGCCAGTAATAGCCAGGCATTTCCCGGAGAACAACTACATTTTCATGGACGACGATGCCCCTGTTCATCGAGTCAAAATTATTAAAGATTATGTAGCTGACAACAACATTAATACAACAACATGGCCAGCACAGTCACCAGATTTAAATATAATAGAGAACATATGGTTACATTTGAAAAGAACACTAGAAACCCGTGTCCATTTTATAAACTCTCGACAAGATCTTATAGCGGAAATTCGGACTGTGTGGGAAAACATCCCATTAAACTATGTACAGGACCTTTATAATTCTATACCAAGGCGATTAAAGGAGGTAATCAGGATGAAAGGAAATCTGACTAAATACTGAGGTAAGATTTTAATTCTATCCACAGCAAACAACTTTTAAACTTCACCAAGTGGACGTGCGTTTCATGGCAGCCATTTTGAAAGTGGCGAATAATTATGTCCTATGACTGTAGCTTAAAGCACGCGACTGAGAGAGCATAATGAATTGAAAAAAATAGAACTGTTACATAAATCTCGCAAGTCACACCTTTGGATTAAGATTGTAAACTTACGTGGATTATCATCCTAATCTTGCAGTCTCCTACCCCCAAAATACAGTGCACCTTGTAATGTTGATAAAATGCAGGGTGAGACGAAATGTGACGTCAGGTTTATGTGTTGACATACGTCACAATAACTACTGTGACAGAGGCTAGGAGTTCGTTTTATGCAACAAAATAGAAGCAATGTAAACAAACGGTGATATAGTAAATGAATATAGATATAAGAAATAAACAGCACTTTTGAGCTGTTCATGGTCAATATGAACAGATTTGGATTTGAGGCAAATTTTCTGTGAATCGCTAGCGCGATTCACAGAATTTGCCTCAAATCCAAATCCGTTCATACTGACAATGAACAGCTCAAAAGTGATGTTCATTTCTTAAGAAATTGCATATCAAAGTTGATGCGTAAGTTGGAAGAAGTCTGAAATCCAATACACATCGTGGGTGTTTTTGTTTTGATTCATATACAGAAGTATCGGACATTTTAGCAATTTTTCTTCTTTTCACGTGAATCACGAAGAGATGTACTCCACGGGTGTTTTTCTCGGTTGTACGGGATATATTTATTCTCGCTTGAGAGGGATAATCGCGTTTTAGCGAGAATATCTCGCTATAGGGTAAGTGTTCCCAACCTGTTGGATCCAGCTTGTGTGGACAACAGCTGATCACTAAGATATATCTGCCTAGTGTACAATTTAACAAGTGAGCCGTTTCATAATCAAAGTTTTTTTTACGCACATTTCGTCGCCTGTAGCTATTCTCTGATGACAGACTATAAACTTTCCAAACAACATAAATAACACACTATCGGTATGGTCCTAACGTCCTAAAGCACCCATAACAAATGCACGTGGAACACAATATTGGAATGTTTCAGCAAAAACGATATGAATTATAATAAGCACATGTTTACTCATCTAGAAATAATAATAAAAACTAATGAAGCTCAGAAGATAATTATATCCATGGTTTTATATGAATCTAATGGTCAAAATGGATACATCACTTTGAAAAATTAAATGAAATATTTTCGTTTCATCAAATATTTTATCTCTTTAGTACGGAAGCCGATAGGTGCCATGGTATAGAATTAATATTTATTTAACTGGCGGCCGCCACTTAATTTATGTGGCGGTCGCCACTTATTAACTGGCGGCTGCCATATAAATTAACTGGCGGCCGCCACTTAATTTATATGGCGGCCGCCACTCAGTTTAAATAATTTATATGGCTGTCACCAGTTATTCAATTCCTCTCTCTTTCTCTATATCTCTCTCTCAAAGTGAAAGGGGCGCAATCCCTCCCAATGCTTAGTAATATGTATGTGATATATATATATATATATATATATATATATATATATATATATATATATATATATCACACGCACAATTAAGAGCATTAAATTATTGTTTTTCGATTGTACTGTTAAATACGTAGACCCACGGAGCTGACCCTCCATTTTTTGACAACGTTCAATTTCTATTATTTTCACATGCAAACTATAATTATTTTCACATGTGAAATAAGATTAATTGGCGGATTGGCCCCCACCCCACTCTTTTGGTAGTAGTAATGAATGGTAAAAATGTAATAATGAATGAACTGATCAATTGAAGAATGAACGGAGCCCTCTCCCTCCAATTTAGGAGTACGAAGTTTGGACAAAAGAGACATGTTAGGTTCCTTTTCTGCTTGTCAACAATTGTAGAAGACAATTTCTCCTCCGACTGTCCCTATACACTTTGAAAAACGATGCTGTGTGTTTGCGTACTATTTTAAATCTTTCCAAAATAATCACTCAGCGATACGAATTACATTGTTTTTGCAATTGGCAGCTGCCATTTATGAATTAAGTGGCGGCCGCCAGATAAAATAACTGGCGGCCGCCAGTTAATTTATATGGCGGCCACCAGTTAATAAGTGGCGGCCGCCAGTTAAATTAAGTAGCGGCCGCCATATAAATTAAGTGGCGGCCGCCAGTTAAATAAATATTAAAGGAAGTGAACATGAAAATGTGACAAAGGGTTTGAATTTGTCATTTTGATGTATTATATTCGGATTTCAAACATTTCGGTTGAGCATGTTGAGCATCACTGAAGAGACATTATTTGTCGAAATGCGCATCTGGTGCATCAAAATTGGTACCGTGTAAGTTTTACATAATGAATTCTGAAAATCATTAAGATATAGCTTTCTTTAGTAGAGAGATATTTCATAAAGATTAACTAATCTTTTCAATCCTTGGGAGCTGCTATTTTGAAAAAATTATTACCTCCCTGCTGAGTTATCTCCTAGCATCCACTAGAGGGCAGCACTGATGCTGATGTCAGTAGGACACTTTGTGTATTTTTGGCACATTGTAAGCATCAACGTTAAAATGTCATCAGCAGAAAGTGAATTAAATATGGGATATCAGTTTGAACCTGATGTTACAGAGGAAGAAATTGTTTCTCAGAATAATTCTTCTTTACCAGCTATTTATTTTAATGAGAGAGGAATTATGTACATTCAAGGGGTGTCTTTGTTGTCATGAGTTTGAACATTTTGTGTCAGATTACATGGATATACACAAAAAGTGCGGTTCTGTACACCCATATTTTGACATGGTGTGTCTAAGTCCTGTTATAATTGATACAGCTTACATTTATCCATGGATTTATGTATCCAGAGAGGAAGGGTCTCAGAGGACTTGGATAACAACTTGTTAAACAAGTAAGAAAAACACGAAAATGATAAATACCTTCTGTATTCACATGTATTAAAATCTAAACATAACATGGCATTTGTGTGTAAATATTTCCAATTACACACACACGTGATAGAATTCAGTAACAATTCTGTTGCAGGCATGCTATAAAGATTTATGGCCTATGTACAGACAGTTTATCAACTACATGAACTAGGTCAGACGCGGTCAGCTCTTGGGGGGGAAATCAGAGTAGTTTTACCCTCATTTATTGTGACATAAATTAAAGGAGCATTTCCTAAAAGCACTGCAATTATAAAGGATTTCTTGAAACCTCAGACTTTGATACAGATTCTGAATAAGTAATTTTTATTAGTGTAAATAAATAATACAGCTGTAAATTGCATCTCCGAAATTTATCTGTGGTCTATGTACATAAATTAATATTATTTTCAAATATATAAACTATATGCCTATATTGCAGTACTTTTATGACAGTCACCTTAATTATCTCTAAATATTTTAAAATCTAATAAAATTCATTGATTTGGAATCTTGAAATATAACAGTACTACCGGTAGTGCTTCTGAGTAAGTTCAGAAGTTGGAGGAGCTGGATATATTTTGTGGGAGTGTTTTCTTCTTTTTCTTAATGCATTGTAATTAGATTTGATTTCAATTCTTTTTGCACCAAAACCTTATCCATCAATTCTAATATGAATCCATAAATTTCTGCTGTATAATAGTGACCCAGTCAACAACAGCAATGTGTCTCATCTACGTCAGAGCACAGATGCATACTGGGAAATAATGGATGACCTCCATAAACCTTTAACTTAGAGTGTTTAATTGATCAAATCTCGTAATAGAAACAAGCAAATTAGATTCAGGCTACACTATTCAGTTTCAGGAGGTATTTTAAGTTTATTATGCAACAAATATTTTTTTCATGTTCACTTCCTTTAATTCTATACCCTGGCACCTATCGGCTTCCGTACTTTAGTACTTCCTACTTCCGGTTAAAATGGTACGGCAGACGTTGAATTTTATCTCTTATTTGTAAAGCTCTCTGTTTCCTCATACACATTAATATTAATCTTCGTCATGATACAGTACCTTTTAAATTGAGTATGTGTTGGCTGTTTGTAACAAGAACCACTTAGTAACATGGGTCGGAAAGAAGGGGGAGGGGCCGTATTTCGAATTTCCTCAGAGACAGAAATGGGGATCCTGATCACAGGAGTCAGCAGTTTTATCTGTAAAGGTCTACAATGTAAACAACCACTGAGCTTCGCGGTGGTTGTTGTTTACATTGTAGACCTTAATTTACAAATAAAACTGCCGACTCCTGTGTCCTAATGCAGGATATATAATCAGATAGTAGTCAAAAGTTCAGGGATTTTTTTACCCCTTGAATCCAGGGGCCAGGGTCTTCAAGTTTGGGGAAAATAGCGATATTTGATTGAAATTGGGAAATTTGTTTCATACATAAAATAAGAAAAACAAGCAAAGAGTTAACCATTTGATATTTTATTATCAATGTAGCTGGCTTTAACAAGCCTTAATTTCCGGTTTATGGCAGAGAAAAAACTGTCACAATTTTATGCAAAAAAGTGACACTGATGTTGGATGGCCCCTCATGGCATATTCTCATCAAAGCATCCATCATTTGGGAATTTTTAGGAATCATTTTGGGAAAAACACCTGCTTTTCAACATTGGGAATGGGGCCGAATTTCGGCCCTCTACAGACCCTAAAAAAATCTCTGAAGTTCCAGGGCTGTCCCTATTTTTTGAAATGGAAAAGTGCCAATTTGATCTCATCCTTCTCTTTGAAAATTTTCTTGATTCGACATGTCTTCTTATATGACATCATGTAATATTGCCTTCTTATCTCAATATTCTTGCATGAAATGTCTTCTTTTGTTAATCTGTGATATGTCTGTGTATATGCATGCTATGTGTTTTAAATTGTCTTTGAATATGTATTGGTTAAAAAGCTCTACAGAGCTTGTGCTGACTTGTTAAATGTATGTAGTACTGACTTGAAGTAAAATTTACTGGCTTACTAAATACTTGCTCACTTACTTTTGGTTAAAGAAATGAAATTGACATGCTGACTCATTAAAACATTGTAAGTTCTGGAGTAAACCTTGTTGGCTCTTTATCTGCCCTTTTAATCTATTCAACAATTGTTGTGATACTGATTTCAATATATTTCAGGCACAAAATGTTCAAGTCTGTGATATTTCTGCAGAGGTCGTTGACAGGTTGAAAAAGTTCAGATTTAGAAAAGAAAAAAATGTTGCTGCTATAATATGTGAGTTGATATTTATCAAAATGAACCATACATCTGCATGTGTCAATGAATGAAAGGGGTTAGAAAATAGTACAGTACTTAGTATGAGTAGCAAAAGATATAAAGAATGTGTCAATGCAAAATAAATGGTGAATATACATTATAGTTTATTATTCATATGTTGGTATAATACTGATACTGTCCATTTACTTTTGTATATACATGATTAGCATTCATATATGTATGTACTTGTTTCCCCAACATGCTGCATCCACATGCAGTTTGCAGTCTATGTAACCTGTAGTTAATGTTGTAAACTTTCTTTCTTTTTTGAATTTCCTTCTTTATAAACTGTCTTACTGTTATGCCCTCTGAGCCCAAAATTGGAATAAACTTATCTTATCTTATACAGCTGAAATAAAAATATTTAAATTTAAAAAGAACAGTCACTGTTGCAAAACAAATGGTCATCAGTGCAAATGAACCAGTCATCTATAAGACAGATATTCTCCAAATTGATGCTGATTTGTATTTCATTTTGGTATTCAGACAATTCAGCTCAAATAAAGTGACAATTTAGCCCAGGGACCATTCAGTTTGGTTTGAATGAATCATTGCATGAAACATACAAACAGATTCATTCAGTTTGCTTTGGTGGCTGTTCATTTTGCAACAGTGACCATACATTTTGCAACTTTAATGTAATACCTTTTATTTTGCATTGAATCTGTTGGGTTTTTTTTAGCTGTATATTTTGTTATTCATTCTTTATTTTTTAAAAGAACAGAGTTTGTGGTGGTGGTCATCAGATTTATGTACATGTGATATACAGGTGACTCTCGATCACTCAAACTTTGATCTCTCGATGTTCACCATCTCCCGAAGTGAAATCATGGTCCCGATTTTTCTCTCTATATAACTAAGCAAATTTACTGTTGATCTCTTGAACTTTCAATCTTTCAAACTTCTCAATCCCTCGAAGGGAAGTTGGGTCCCGTAAAACACATTTCATTTTTTTTTCACTCTTGATCTCTTGGTAGCATACACACACTGATATCCAAACATATAATTATTTCTGCTTGGACCTTACCTGGATTTTGTTGAATGCTGGAGGCTAGTGTGGTTATGGTAATTAGGTGTACTTATAGGTGATACAGGGATAATTGTTTAATTGGTCAATTTTAACCCTACACTGGGGTCTTGTGATGATTAAAATTCATATATAATCTGACTATGAATAATATATATAATTTGTTTGAACTTGACAAGGAGAAAGAGTAACTTTGAGAAATTAACTTAGAGACACTAATTTGGAGATCGTGACCAAGTTCCTTCTCTCCTCCTGGAGAATAGGGCGCATTTTCCAGTTTTTCTCATCTTGTGCAGCTCTTGCTGTTTCAGTCCGGTTTGTAAACCCAATACGCCAGTTTCGAGATTAGAGCTCTCCTGTGTAGGGGGTGCATTTAGTGGAACTTTGAATGCTTAGGTGGGACAGAGTGGTACCACAGTCAGTGAGAAAGACGATAAAATGTATAAAAAGGACTTCTTATTAAATACTTGTTATAAGAAATGTAAAATACTGTCAAAAGAAATGTTTTACTAAAGTGGAAACATAAATACAATGTTATATTTCCAAGCAATGTCCTGGATATGATAGCTAGGAGCAACAAAATAACGTGATATAATAAGAATTCTAAGTATTTAATTAGTTCTTAAATACTTATCATTTACTTAGTTTGTGTATCAGTCAAAATTGGGTGATGAAACTGCATATGATAAACTTACTGAGCAGATTCACTTATGCAGTGATGAATATCTGTCCCACTCCCGCGTGTAAACAAGTTGTTTTGCACCTTACTAAGTACGAGAGTTCTCCAAAGGGAAATAACTTGGACATATCTCAAAACCGGCGTATTTGGAGATCTACAGACTGTTAAATTTCCTGAGTTTGTTCTTTGTGTAAAATCTGAACCATATGGTCGGACCTTCAATTTCCGGATTTCCATCTCTTGAATTAACTCTCGAAGTTTTATCAAGGTCCCCTGAACTTCGAAATTTCAAGAGTCACCTGTAATTATCAAAGATTTCTCTTTTTTTAAAATTTGACATGATTACTTTAATAGTGAGCTTTTTTTCCCACTAAACTTAGATGAATGTCCTTAATCTTTTTGAACATCTTAGCTTACATATATCTAACATTTTGATTATCATTTCAGTGAAAGTTGACAAAAATACTATGAAAATCATCATTGAAGAAGAATATGAGGTAATGAATTAAGTGTTTAGAAGGCTGAGGTAATGGATTTAGTGTTTAGATAGTTGAGGTAATTATGATTAATATATAATGCAGAGAAACTTATATATATGTATTTTATGTTTTTATATACATGTAAGTTGTCAATGTCATTAGAAACGTAACAGACTGCTTAAAATAAAACCTCTCACTTTCTGCATTAATCTGATCCCCGCAATAACAATCAGAATAACAAAACATGATGAAGGCCTGATCCTAATCTGACTGACCCCACTGTAGCTGTAAGATTATGCCTTTGATTGACATTTCTCCAGGATTGTGAAATAGATGAGCTACAGTCAGAATTGCCTGTGTCCCAGCCTCGCTACGTAGTGATTAGTTATGTCAGACATCATAATGACGGCAGGACTTCCTATCCACTGTGCTTTATCTTCAGTAGTCCCTCAGGTCAGTAATACAATTCTCTCGATCACAGCTTATGTTCAACGCTTTCACAATAAGCACATGTAAACA
Organism: Ostrea edulis; assembly: GCF_947568905.1. Taxonomy (NCBI): domain Eukaryota; kingdom Metazoa; phylum Mollusca; class Bivalvia; order Ostreida; family Ostreidae; genus Ostrea; species Ostrea edulis. The sequence continues at coordinate 68,649,165 of NC_079168.1, read as the reverse complement.
CATAAACTATACAAAAATTCATCACTCGATCACAGCTTATGTTCAACGCTTTCACAATACGCACATGTAAACATATAAACTATACAAAAATTCATCACTCGATCACATCTTATGTTCAATGCTTTAACAATAAGTACATGTAAACACATAAACTATACACAAACACATGACATGTAAACACATAAACTATACACAAACACATGACATGTAAACACACATAAACTATGCACAAACACATCACATGTAAACACACATAAACTATACACAAACACATCTCATGTAAACACATAAACTATACAAAAACACATCACATGTAAACACATAAACTATACACAAACACATCACATGAAAACACACATACACTATACACAAACACATCACATGTAAACACACATAAACTATACACAAACACATCACATGTAAACACACATAAACTATACACAAACACATCACATATAAACACACATAAACTATACACAAACACATCACATGTAAACACACATAAACTATACACAAACACATCACATGTAAACACACATAAACTATGCACAAACACATCTCATGTAAACACATAAACTATACACAAACACATCTCATGTAAACACATAAACTATACACAAACACATCACATGTAAACACACATAAACTATGCACAAACACATCACATATAAACACATAAACTATACACAAACACATCACATGTAAACACACATAAACTATACACAAACACATCACATGTAAACACACATAAACTATACACAAACACATCACATATAAACACACATAAACTATACACAAACACATCACATGTAAACACACATAAACTATACACAAACACATCACATGTAAACACACATAAACTATGCACAAACACATCTCATGTAAACACATAAACTATACACAAACACATCTCATGTAAACACATAAACTATACACAAACACATCTCATGTAAACACACATAAACTATGCACAAACACATCACATGTAAACACACATAAACTATACACAAACACATCACATGTAAACACATACACTATACACAAACACATCACATATAAACACACATACACTATACACAAACACATCACATGTAAACACATACACTATACACAAACACATCACATGTAAACACACATAAACTATACATAAACACATCACATATAAACACACATAAACTATACACTAACACATCACATATAAACACATAAACTATACACAAACACATCTCATGTAAACACATAAACTATACACAAACACATCTCATGTAAACACACATAAACTATGCACAAACACATCTCATGTAAACACATAAACTATACACAAACACATCTCATGTAAACACATAAACTATACACAAACACATCTCATGTAAACACACATAAACTATGCACAAACACATCACATGTAAACACACATAAACTATGCACAAACACATCTCATGTAAACACATAAACTATACACAAACACATCACATGTAAACACACATACACTATACACAAACACATCTCATGTAAACACACATAAACTATACACAAACACATCACATATAAACACATACACTATACACAAACACATCACATGTAAACACACATAAACTATACATAAACACATCACATGTAAACACACATACACTATACACAAACACATCACATGTAAACACATAAACTATTCACAAACATATCACATGTAAACACATAAATTATACACAAACACATCACATGTAAACACACATAAACTATACACAAACACATCACATATAAACACATACACTATACACAAACACATCACATGTAAACACACATAAACTATACACAAACACATCACATGTAAACACACATAAACTATACACAAACACATCACATGTAAACACACATAAACTATACACAAACACATCACATGTAAACACATAAATTATACACAAACACATCTCATGTAAACACACATAAACTATACACAAACACATCACATGTAAACACACATAAACTATACACAAACACATCACATATAAACACATACACTATACACAAACACATCACATGTAAACACACATAAACTATACACAAACACATCTCATGTAAACACATAAACTATACACAAACACATCACATGTAAACACACATAAACTATACATAAACACATCACATGTAAACACATAAACTATACACAAACACATCACATGTAAACACACATAAACTATACACAAACACATCACATGTAAACACACATACACTATACACAAACACATCACATGTAAACACACATAAACTATACACAAACACATCACATGTAAACACACATAAACTATACACAAACACATCACATATAAACACATACACTATACACAAACACATCACATGTAAACACACATAAACTATACACAAACACATCTCATGTAAACACACATAAACTATACACAAACACATCACATATAAACACATACACTATACACAAACACATCACATGTAAACACACATAAACTATACACAAACACATCTCATGTAAACACATAAACTATACACAAACACATCACATGTAAACACACATAAACTATACATAAACACATCACATGTAAACACATAAACTATACACAAACACATCACATGTAAACACACATAAACTATACACAAACACATCACATGTAAACACACATACACTATACACAAACACATCACATGTAAACACACATAAACTATACACAAACACATCACATGTAAACACACATAAACTATACACAAACACATCACATATAAACACATACACTATACACAAACACATCACATGTAAACACACATAAACTATACACAAACACATCTCATGTAAACACACATAAACTATACACAAACACATCACATATAAACACATACACTATACACAAACACATCACATGTAAACACACATAAACTATACACAAACACATCACATGTAAACACACATAAACTATACACAAACACATCTCATGTAAACACACATAAACTATACACAAACACATCACATATAAACACATACACTATACACAAACACATCACATGTAAACACACATAAACTATACACAAACACATCACATGTAAACACACATAAACTATACACAAACACATCACATGTAAACACACATAAACTATACACAAACACATCACATGTAAACACACATAAACTATACACAAACACATCTCATGTAAACACATACACTATACACAAACACATCACATGTAAACACACATAAACTATACACAAACACATCTCATGTAAACACATACACTATACACAAACACATCACATATAAACACATACACTATACACAAACACATCACATGTAAACACACATAAACTATACACAAACACATCACATATAAACACACATAAACTATACACAAACACATCACATGTAAACACACATAAACTATACACAAACACATCACATGTAAACACACATAAACTATACACAAACACATCACATGTAAACACACATAAACTATACACAAACACATAAACTATACACAAACACATCACATGTAAACACACATAAACTATACACAAACACATCACATGTAAACACACATAAACTATACACAAACACATCACATGTAAACACACATAAACTATACACAAACACATCACATGTAAACACACATAAACTATACACAAACACATCACATGTAAAAACATAAACTATACACAAACACATCACATGTAAACACATAAACTATATACAAACACATCTCATGTAAACACATAAACTATACACAAACACATCACATGTAAACACACATAAACTATACACAAACACATCACATGTTAATACATACACTATACACAAACACATCACATGTAAACACACATAAACTATACACAAACACATCTCTTGTAAACACATAAACTATACACAAACACATCACATGTAAACACACATACACTATACACAAACACATCACATGTAAACACATACACTATACACAAACACATCACATATAAACACATACACTATACACAAACACATCACATGTAAACACACATAAACTATACACAAACACATCACATGTAAACACATAAACTATACACTAACACATCACATGTAAACACACATAAACTATACACAAACACATCACATGTAAACACATACACTATATACAAACACATCACATGTAAACACACATAAACTATACACAAACACATCACATGTAAACACACATAAACTATACACAAACACATCACATGTAAACACATAAACTATACACAAACACATCACATGTAAACACATACACTATACACAAACACATCACATGTAAACACATAAATTATACACAAACACATCACATGTAAACATGTAAACTATACACAAACACATCACATTGAGACAATCAAAACATGGAATTTTAAGAAGAAAATGACTGTCAATTGGAGGATGAATCCTTGAAGTTGACTTTTACTTTAGTTCATATTTCTAATTGATAGAAACACAATGAATTTCAAAACATGAATTTATGACATGCATTCCATTTTATGGAACTGAGCTATATTTTTACATGAATAACATTGCATGTATTTTGAAATCATGACCTATTCATTAAAAACTCATAATAGTATTGCAAGTCGGGGGGGGATGCAATGGACCACACTGGTATTCGAACCTGGTCCTCTGAATCTCTAGTCAGGTGCTGTATTAATTGAGCAATGTGGCACTGGTAATCGAACCTCTCTGACTGCCACGATAGCCATTCACAGATCCTCTTATACAAGAATTCATGAATCAATGTACAATACTAACTTGTCATTACTAAATCTGTTATTAACACTTTCAATTATGAATTTTAATACTTAGCTTTCTTCAATTTTGTAGTTGTTGAATGGAAAGACTTGCTTTATCTTCAGCCAAATATGTTATGAAAATTTAAGATAAATCCAACTAGAAGTTTAAGTTAAATTGTGTAACTCACAAGTTTTTACACCTTCACAAAATTCACAACTTGTCGTTCAAGTTTCAGACTTGGAATTGTCTTAGGAGAAAAGAAAACATTATAAAATCCCTCCAGAGCCTTTCATTGTCCTAAGTAATAAACACTTACTAATAGAATTATAGAAATAGTACAAAATATTTAAATATCCCGTAGGTTATATTTTACCTATAGGTAGCTGGATCAAACCATTATAATTGAAAGGGTTGTTTACTACGTGTATTCTACACGTGACAAACACACAACACAGGGTTAGTAAAGTGCATGTGTCTGGAGTGAATCAATGAACTGCTATACTGAAATAATTCAAAGTGTAATAAACAAAATTTGAAACTATGCACAACTACCACAAGGTCACAGACTATTTCTCGCAGTCATTCGCACAAGCTACAGACACAAAGTGAGTGATGAGCTTGACCTTTTGTTGCATCTGTTGAGGTACAGTTTTATCTCCCGCAGATGAATTAGGGTCAATGCACTATAGTGGCGGTCAGATGGGTTCGATCGCTGATGACCAGATAGCGCACATGACTAGAGATTCAGGGGGCCTGGGTTCAAATCCCGATCTGGTTGCATTTTCTCACTGACTGTTTCATTTGGTGCAGTAGACCAGCCCCTGGAACTAACAGTTGAAAATGTCTACCAGAGGATAAAGAATTTCAGTTTTGTGATGTTTTCAAAGTGTGAAGACATTGTGGTAGTCAGTAGTGATGAAATGATTGTCGCTGACAATTGATTGTCAATCTTTTTGGCTCGTCAATTCCGATAATCAACTCCATTTTTCATTATGGATTGTCGCCCGAACACAAAGCCACCATTAATGAATCAACTACATATGCATTAATTAATACATTTGAAAAGGTCATAGATATTGAATGTGACTGCTTCAAATGTAAATGTTAAAAGTATATTTCTGTTTTAAAAATACATGAGGATATACAATGCTTCACATGCCTGCATATTTTTTATGAAGAGCTAACACATTTTATGAAGTGTGCTGGCATGAAGTGTCGCAGTTCATGCTCTCATTTATTTTCAAAAATTAAATTTATTTCTTGAATATCACCAGTACTGTTATACATCTATACAAAGGTTTTCATCATAGGAATACCAATAGCTTCATGAGGTATTTACACACACATGTATTGTTTTACAAATTAATAGCTTTTTCCAGGAGGATCCAAAAGTTTGCCATTTCTGAGGTGTTTAAATTATATGACATTGCGATTTCATTTCAAGTAATTTAAACCAAGGTAAATCTTGAAAACAGTTGTCAAGCATCACTGATAAGTGATGGAAGTAAAGACATGAATTGTTCCTCCTTGTGATGACAATTCTGATTGGCTTATCATTTTACAGGTTGCCCACCAGAACAGAAGATGATGTATGCAGGGAGCGTTCTTAATTTAGTCCAGTCCCTTGGCTTGACAAAGGTATGAAATATGCGTTTTCTTTGTTTCGGAAAAGCTTAGCACGCGTCGGTGATTCAGATGACAATAGGAATTTTGTAATACAAGTCTATAATTTTGTAACAGACTTTTGATTTCTATAATTTTGTTACATCTAGGATTTTGTTACAGACTTCTGACAATAGAAATTTTGTAATACAGGGCCGGGTTTCACAAAACTATCTTAAGATCTGACTTATGACAATCATAAGATACGACAGTACTGTTTCACAAAACTATCTTAACTTCAAGAAATCTTAAGATAGATCTTAGGACATTGTTATACTCGTTACATTGTAAAATACTGTGTTACCTTTACAATCTTTTAACTGCATGGATGAATTTAAATGTTACATGTATATGAAAGATTGAAGTACCTAAAACTATAAATAGGAAATTGAAATATTATGATTTTAGGCATTTGTAATCATTTAATATATTCATAAAATTTAATACATTGTACTTCTTTTTTTAAATCATTTGAACTTACACTTTATTTTGTATTTCAAAAGTTACACTCGGTTTGTGTACTATTTGGTTTCAGAAATTGTGATACAAAAATGAAAACATTGAATGATATTTTGATAGAAACACTCTATCAAAGTCTGATATATATATATTTTTAATTCCTCTCCCATTCCTCTCTTATAAACATTTGCATAACTAATTTTGAATATATAAAGAAAAAAGACATTAGGATTGATGCATTTGTTACAAGTTAGCAATGCCACACTTGTTTTATTCAACAAAATAATATACTGAATACAAAAAAGGTATTCCGTAAACGAGAGCGTGGGTGGGTAGGGAAAACCAAAGACACAGGTAATACTTAAGCAAATTTATAACGAACGTCACATTAATTGAACAAAATGCATACGTGTGTTCGACTATGCATGTATACTGGGCGCAAAAGCTTTCTTATGTAAAAAAGCCAGTAACTGAATGAAATGAAATAGTACGAAAACTAACCAAAACATAAAAAACATGAAGAAATAGATTCACCCTACACTGCTTTTGTGTCTACAAACAATAAATGAAAAGTATTTAAATATGTTTACTAGTGACCACATAGCGGCTATGAAGTCTGTGTTCATGCACTCGGACAACTGGGTGTCAAAAGACTTAAGATGTCCATGAAACGATGTCCATACTTTTCAGTTACTGAAATATCAGTATTGTTTGACGAGGTGGTGAAAAGAAAAGACATTTGTTTTTAAAACAAAACTAAAGTTCCAATGTTATGAAGGAAACTTTGGGAGGTGTCACTTCTAGAGTAAATACTGTAAATTCAGATTATGTCCGGTCGGGGGAAGAAATGAAGAAAAAATTGACATGCCCAAACAGCGAAAGTAGGAAAAAGTTAGCTGTGGTATATTCTAAATGAATATTGAGTTCATGATAAAGATTAAATGTTGCGGTATACGAAGCTTATTAATGATGTCCACATCCTCCATATAGTCAAATAGATTGTTTCTGTCCCTGAAACCATGTTCCCCCCGGATAAGCTACCTATCTTTTAGCACAACATACATGTAGTTCAGTATAGACTTAATACAAGTCTTAAGATGTCTTAAGATTTCTAACAATGTTAAAATTATCTTAAGATATGGCAGTTTTGTGAAACAGCTAGGATGGATCTTATGACATATTTTGGTTTTTGTGAAACTGGCCCCTGGTCATTAATTTTATTAGATAATGTACAACAGATCTATAATTTTGTTACAGACTTTTAATTTCTATGATTTCACTACAGACTTATGACATCAGGAATCCAGAGGAATTCACAGAGGAATGGCTACTGGAACAGTTGGGGAAAGTGTAACAGATTTCAACCAGACAAAGAAATGGTCAAACTAACCACCCACACGCAGATCACCAGTTCAATCCAATCATATCTTTTGATTCACTCTTGTAGGGCAGTGAACTATGTGAATGCATCAAAGGAACTAATTTTAATCAAACTGATCACATGTTCTGAACATTATGCAAAATGAAACTTCCTCATGAAGTGGTCAGTGAGCTGGACTAACTCATACCGCAGTTTACACTCCACAGGACTTACAAGGGACCATGTCTTGATGTACTCTGCTTTATTTTACGTCTGCTTTTTTTTTTTATTATTCGAAACCATGTTTTGTATCATTTTTATAGAATTCATCAGATTTTTCTGTCAAAGCATATGTATGTAAATAAATCTGTTAAAACTTTTCTCATTTTCTTCGCATTCACTTGTAGACATATGCATGGATTTTCCTAAGGCCATGAAAGCTTTGTACACCACTTAGAGTTACAAACGACCATATTTGATAATCCTACAGAACCCATGAGAGGATAACATATTTTTAGCTATAGATCCTCTCCTGGTTATTTTCATAGATTCTTGTCGAAATCGATTTTCATGCTACTTTGAATTCTAATGAGTATATCATTGTTATGGCAAGGTTATGGTTTCTGCAGTTTGAATTTCAAGGTTTTAGACTACAACGAAAATTGAACTGCAGCTAAAACAAGGTTGTACACCAGGCATGTAGCTGCCTATACGCAAGTACACAACTGTGTACACATCATTTGCGAGAGAGAGAAATCTTAGCTGTTAAAATATCTGTGCCTATAAATAACTGCATTATATAGTCCCGGTTTATAATTTAATCAGCATCATAATGTCCATTCAATCAAATTTAATGTCCTTTTGGAATTTCAAATCATTAACATGTCAAATATCACTTCAAATAATGTACATCATACATGGATGTAGTAGGTGGATGAGGATATTCTTTGTTATCAGTAACATTTACCATATATATACCAATCAAAAACAACAAAAATATTGTAAAACGAATGTGAAGTCAGTCCAAACACAATGTACAGTCTGACTAAAACCATCTCTTTCCACTCAAGAAAGGGGGTGGATTTAATCAGACTGACACAATGTACATCGGGGGTGGATTTAATCGGACTGACACAATGTACATCGGGGGTGGATTTAATCGGACTGACACAATGTACATCGGGGGTGGATTTAATCGGACTGATACAATGTACATCGGGGATGGATTTAATCAGACTGACACAATGTACATACGGTGAGTTGGCATAAAAAACCTCTTTAGAAAATAACTGAATTCTTCTGGGTTTGGAAATTGACAAGAAACCATTTCTATGCACAAAAAATATGTGATTTCATTGGTAAAACTCTGGTGTTTCGGGGGGGGGGGGGGGGGGGGGGGGGGGGCTGGACCCCCACTAGAGATCTGCCCCGAATCCACTGGGGGCAGACCCCTTGCCATACTTTGCGTTTACTACATTTTCTTTCTGGCTACGCACCTGTACACAATGCATACATGTACATGTACATATGAATTTGAACCTTTGATATGACAGTGCATTTATTGACCGGAGACTACTATTTTGATTTACAGATAAAAGTAGCTATGTGGATTATAATGCCAATTCAACTTACTTAGTAGATTATCATCCGGGGTCACAAAAAATTATGGGGCAGGTGGGATTTTATCTTTTAATTTTTATTTCCCCCAAAGAGAAAAAAATTAATGACAAAATGCATCACAAAGTGTTAATCAAGTTAACATTTAAACAAAAAATCCTTGGTAGAAGATAAAAAAACCAACATTCATTCACTCATGCCACTGGGAAGCAAGTTTGTATGAAATCGTAATTTTTGCGAAAATAAAAAAAATTGGGGTGGGCCTTTTTTGAGGGCAGCTGGGGATGATAAACTATCAACTAATTTTAATTGGCTTAACACTGGGTTTACAATGACTTTCAAATAAAATTGTATATAGATATACTGAATGTAAAGGTAATGTAGACCGGTGTTGATCAAAGGGAGAGAAGTGGGTAAAGGAGACTTATGTAGATCAGTGTTGATCAAAGGGAGAGAAGTGGGTACAGGAGACTTATGTAGACCGGTGTTGATCAAAGGGAGAGAAGTGGGTACAGGAGATTAATGTAGACCGGTGTTGATCAAAGGGAGAGAAGAGGGTACAGGAGACTGCTGAAATTAAAATAAAATGAAGACTGAAATTTATATTCCACAAGAAAATTCAATGCATAGGAAATTAATCTTGTAATGGGATTAAACCCCAGACTGCAAAATTTGTCAGGAGTTTAAAACACAATTTTCTTGTAATCGAAAAGAAAACTAGAAACTTTTTAAAAACTCAATGTTTTCCTGTATGCCTTTATATTGCTGATGGGAACATGTATGTAAATTTCCATCAATTGTTTTTTTGTTGAATTAACAAATTGGCATGAATATGTAATCACATATGTTGTATGATTTTGGGGCTCGAACTACAGTGGCTTGAAAAAAAATCCTGTGGTAGGAGATTACCGAGATCTTATATTGATTTTATTGCTAAGGAGTTGACATTTTCATGGTCCTATCTGTAAAGGAATTGAATTTATGGGCATGTCCATTCCAAAAATCCTACACCTACCCCCACCCACCCAAACCCAGTGATTTTACATTATTATGTGTCAATCAAAAAGTCAATTTGTATCATGATTTATTATTTATATTTACAATCTCAATATAAAGATCTGACATGTATATAATGTAACAGTAAACACAAGTCACAGAATCTGCCACAGACTTATCACAGAAACCAAAGTCCTTCCAACAACAGCTACACTGAGGTAGGTCTTAGTCTACCTGTGGATTGTTCTGGAAAAGGAACTCGGCCTACAAAATGAAACATGGAGAGAATACGGTTAAACAAGTACCAAAAATAAACCTAAAAAAAACCAACTGCCAAATAGAAATTCAATATGTCCCAACTTCACCGAGTCTAAAAGTGTTCAAATCTTGAATATCTTATTGTTGACAACATGTATTGGAAAACACTGTTAAATTGAACCGCAAGAGAGAGTTGTGAACTGCTTAATTGTGACAGTACCACAAAAATTCATAATATAATCTTAAAGAATTCCACCATTTTGCATTTGTTGGGGGAAAAAAATCTTACTTTGCTATAACTACATGAATCAATGATAATCACAATCATTTTTAGTTTATTAGGAAACTTACAATGTAATCGATGGGATCATCGGGTCGAGTCTTGCAACAGTCAATAAGGCCCTGGGTGAGAGTTGGCATCACATGCTTCATTAAGTAGTTCCTCAGTGGAATGGACTGAGCTTCCAACAGTTCAAACTCCTCCCTCTTCACTTCATTTAGACGCTGGGTCTGGAAATAGGACAAAGAATTAATGTTCCAAATTTTAAAATGAATATACACAGTTATTATACAAAACAAAATATATTCTCCTAGTCAAAATTTCATTCATATTTACAATATACATTTATTGCATGATAGTGAGGGAGATAGGAAGATCTACATATGTTTTCACCCAAGAAAAATCATATTCCCCGAGGGCAATGTCCGATAAGAATATGATTTTTCTTGGGTGAAGAGATCTTCATACCTCCCAAACATTCATGCAATAAATTGTTTATTATACTGAAACAGAGCAATACTACAAAAATGCATTTGAAATTGCAGTCTGCTCATTTAAATACATAATGTACATTGTATATATATAGTTGAGATCGCCCTCACGGTAACACCGCATTGTCAACGTATTAGAAAATACAAACGAAATAAAGTGATATATGATAGCCATTTCTTGTATTTCCTTTCCCTTTGAATGCTGATTACTTACACGATTTTTGTATCAACCAAAATCAGGTGATTAAACTGTATCAAAAACTTACATATAAACAAACCTTTAGTGCCTTGCAAACTATGAAAGCGATACCTCAAACTTACTGTGATGTCACGATAAGCTATGTTTACCTTGATGTAAAATTTTTGGAAAATGTACAAGGCTGCTAAAGGAGTGAAATATGATGGAGTGAAATATGATGGGGAAAATATGATGTTTGAGGGAGATGTGAAGTTTTAGTTTTATCCTCCCTTGCACGTGACTGTCTAGACCATGAATCAGATAACACATTGTATAGAATTAGTATATCAAGGTGTAATAATATTTTCTTATCTTCCCCTCAATGAATTGACATTGACTATTACCAGCCATACCTTAACCTTTCAGATTGTCTCTATCTTGTATGGTTTAAAAGTTCTAATGAAGGTTAAAAGAGGAAGAGACAAGAAACAATACTGTATAAGCAGAATTTTTAGCAAGGATTTAATTTTGGCATTATCAATGAGAGTAATGAGATCGCTAAAATTGAATATCGCTTACAATTTACTCCATATTGAAGGTAATAGTTATCTTTCCTGGAATTATAAAGTCGCAAAAATTAGCTCTCGCTAAATATACAACACATGTACCCATTTTTATGGGAAAATCACTAAATTTGTGTCTCACTAAATTTTCCACTTCTTACAGTATATCCTATCTCTCTGAGGGTAAAAAAAGTTGTTTGGGATTAGCTTTTGTGATTACAAAATAGCTTGCTGTAGAGAATAATTCCACTCACTACTCTGGAGTGATTGTGCAGACTTACCCACTCCTCCTGCCTCTGTTTGCGGAGTGAGGCTTCCTCTGCTTCTTGTCGCTCTTTCTCCTGTTTCTCCTCCATTTCCTTTTTAAGGCGAGCTTCCTCCTCCTGTCGTCTCATCTCTTCCAGCTCCTCTGGTGTTGGACCTTAAAACAAAACATATCAAATGATGGCATATTCATACTTTGAACTATTCTGACAAATACCACAATTCTAATCCAGATTAAAGTGATAACACAAGAAATGGTAATGAAGAAATTTCCTTTAAACACTGGCATCTCAGCCATACCATAGTTTCTGGGTTCTCCTATGATTTTCTTGATCTTTTCCACCGTGTCTCTCATCATTGGGGAATCATCCTTTGTGACATCCAGTTTCTCTGGATGAAATTCCTTTTCATCAAAGTAGTTGAGGACCGTCTCCTCATCATTATTGATGCTGCGGTACATCTCGAGTCTCTTCATGAGCCCCTCCTCATCGTTGTGAGTTCCATGGACCACGCTCTCCGGCAGGTTCATAACGCGCTGTCTGAGGAATTCATCATTGGCCTCCATGCAGAAGACAAAGTCGGGCATAATGGTTTTATCAAATTTGGTGGCTGCCGATTCCTCTGCATCATCATCTTCCTCAGCTGTTTGGAAAGAAATTTTTGTAAAGTTTCTATCAAATAGTATCAGTGATTTTTCAACATTTTTCAAAAGGGCCCTGTGGCTTTCAAATTGGGAAAAATGTCAACATTTTGATCAAATGGGGAAAACCTAGTCATTATTGTAAATATGCTATTAAAAGATATATCAAACAAGAAATCAAACACAAATTGATGTAATTCTTCTTTTATTTTACATATTTAACTCTCTTTTCTTATAGCTCTTAAAATTTGTTACCATTCTTTTTAAATCATCTAGGATTGATGCGTCTTTGTCATGCCGTACTTAAACTATTGTCATTGAACTTATTCTTTAGTAGATAAGTTTTTCGCCAGATTTTATCATTGGGAAAAGTGCAAGTTAAATTGGGGAAAAAATTGGTAACTTTTGGGAGGTGAAAGGGCCGATATTCGGACCTAAAAGGGGTCTTAAAAAATCACTGAGTATTAATGTACTAATCAAGTCCTACAACAAGTGTAACTCGAAACAAAAATATCACAATTCCTTCTACATCCAAGTAGGAATAAAAGTTTTATGTATGAAATTATCTTCATCACTAAAAACGTGATTAAAACAAACATCATTACCAGTAGTATGCATTTATTCACAATGTATTCATTCATGCACTTACTTGCAAACAGATCATTGGCATGTTCTATGGTCTTGGGGAATCCATCCAGAATGAAGCCCTGGTTCTGGCATGGCTTGGAGTGCAGCTTGTCTCTGAAGAACTTGATAACATGAGAATCTTCAATCTTTCCTGTTTCCTGATTTTTAGATTGCTCTATTTCATTGAGCAGCTCCTGAGCGTCCTGTGCCTTCCCATCATCATCCTCCTGGTCCTCCGAATCTGCTCGTCTAGATAGTGTTTGCTGTCAAAAATCAACAACAATTATAGCAAATAAATCTGTTTGGGTCTCATTCCTTTGGCCGACTCTTCTCGTATGATAAAACAAAGCTAGCAGGTTTTGTTGCAAACTTACCAGTTCATCAAGGGCTTCATCAATGACATCCTTGATTTTGATGTGGTGGAGTTTGTAGAATTCACACAGTTTTTGGCAAACTGTAGTCTTTCCCGAGGCAGGTGGTCCAACAATGCAAATTCTAAGAGGCTGTGAATGTTGTTAAATAACAAATGTCATTAACATATGCACACAAAATAAACATGAGTTTTAGTAACAAACTTAATATGATATGTATGTGTTTTCACCTGTAGCTTTCTGGAGTCTTTGTATTCCTTTATAATCTGGTCTATGTTTTCCACCATCCCTGCCTCAGACACCCACATAATCCTCATGTTCTCCTTCACAAATACAGCATCCATCCTAAGATTTACCAGGAGTTGATCAAAATCTGACTGCTGCAAAAGAAAATCAAACCAACCAAGTAAAATCTCGCAGGAAACATTGTGTTAAAGGGACACAACTTGTTTTACTTTTTCCACAAAAGAGCTATCTTACCTCAATGTCTTTGCTGAGAAGAGCCTCTTCTTTTGTGATGTTTTTAACTTTACCTTTACCAAGTTTCTCACTGATGGCCTAATTCCAAAAAATAAAATGAAAAAAAAAAAAATTAAATATATACATTACACATGAATTTTGAAGACTTCCGTGCTATATATCAGTTTTTTTTAATAAAAGGAGAGAATAAAGCAAGTGGATTTTTAAAATGAGTTCATAATCATGACAAACCTTGACAATTTCATCCAGTGTAGTTTGGGTGTCATCCTTTGCTATCAGGTAACGAACTTTTGGTCTACTGTCAGCAATGTTCTGTATGACACTATTAAACAGAATAAAATCAATTCCATAATTCTAATCAAAATTAAAGTTGAAGACTAAAATAAGAGTGAAACTCTACTCTCTGATTATTTTTTTCATTAAATACTATGGTAGTTGATACTTACCCAGCTAAGTCTTTGATATGTATGGTTGGCACAACGTTCTGACCGCTGCCAAAGCACTGCAGGAATGGAGCATTGTGCCAAGCAGACTAAAACAAAAGCATCTTTTATGTAGTTCAGTGTAAATCACTCAATATGCATTGTGGTATTAAATAATCCTCTAGAATATTGAAGACTTACTTTAAACAGATAGTGAAAGATGTTTTCCTCTGCTCCATAGGTAAGACCAGAGGCAACTACATAGGTCACCAATTTGGCTTTATTCTGTAAACAAAACAAAACGCAGTATTAAGTCTTCCCCGGAAGACATGTGTCGCCTGCTAGTTCATTCTATATGTAATATATCACGTATAACGTTGAAAAAGTAAATTATTGAAATGGTTTTTGTCACTAAACAGGAAGTTGATAAGCGACAGATTCGAAAATGTCTTACACAATACAGTTGGCCACACTGATGCTCTGTGCCAAATATCAGGGAGTTGCCCCATGTGGTTCTTGAGAAAACTGTGACAGAAATTTTTTGTGACGACGACAACGCCAGACGCCGCCGCCAGACGACAACGCAGGACGACGCAAGACGACGGATAGTGATCCCTATATGTCGCCACTGCGTAACGCAGGCGACACAATAATAATATATCCTATTTTCTTCATTCAACGTGTTGAAAATGTAAGCTGAATACTTATCATCATTTTAAACTAGGCATTTCATGTTAATGATCCAAAGTAATTATTGATATCATACAGATATTTACTCAAATGCCCATTATGAATAACAGCAACATCTCAGCAATCTCGGACCAGCCATATATAGTCCATGGCGATACATCTAGGGTGTTTACAGAAGACCATGATGAACTTACTGTCTTTCCAAGCTTGATGACAGTCTTCTCAGCACTGATGTGTTCTTTAGAATTAGGATGTGGTTTTCTTCTTCTGTAATCATCCTCAGTGAATGGGATTTCTGGATCATCCTACCATATACAGTGATCACTTAATATCATGAAATGCTTTTTTCCTTTAAATTCAATTCTGAACTCTAATAGAACTTTACGGTGAAAAAGTTATAACTTAATTGGTTCAGAACATCAGTACTTACGGGATCAAGTGGTTTACTCTTTGCCCATGTCATCACCGTAGAAATCAAAATGAACATTTTAGGTTTTTCTATCTTTTCCAGATCAGAATGGATTTCTGAAATTGTCAACGAAGTTAGAAAATTAATTGAAAAAAACCCCAAACAAAAACCCCCATAAAATTTAACCATTGAATGCAATTGAAATTATGTTTCTCTGTATTCCTAGTGATATCTAAGACTAAATCAACAGACATGCAGTAACAATCATGAATTTTTTTTTATAAAATTGTTTTCAATCGTTACCTGACACAGCCCATACTGCTTCATCAATCTGGTCGGGATCTTCTGTGATGTCATACACAATGATATCGCATTCAACCAAATGTTCATACAGCTGGTCTTTGTTATCAAACTACAATGAGAGAGTTCCATAGTTCTGTAGTAGCTATATGAACATTTTGATACGAGTGAGGCTTTTTGAGCATTGGATTTGTTCTTAAATTCACATGTATTTTTATTATCTCTGTTACCTTGATGACCTCCTTCATGAAGTCTGGTTTGGGGGCCTCCCGGTCCTTGACTGTACCCACCACTTCATAACAGCCCTCCTTTGGGGCAGCGATGATGGAGCTGGTGGTTGACCTAGCATCATCTTCCTCCTCTGGTTCTTCTAATGAGGCTCCGACAACACAGCGGGAAATGAACTAATTCAACAAAACTATTTCTTAATAAATGTGTTATATAAATGTTTTAGAAAACATAATTTCCTTATGCAATGTATGTTTTTGTTCTACAATGAAAAGATTATCATTAGTCCAATAAATCTTTTTTTTTAAAGAGAAAAAGAGCATATATTACAAAAGGATTTAAGTAATCTAAAACACCAATAAATATATGACATCGTTTAAAATATGAAAAGGTTTGTTTACATCAGCCTTCCATTCAAGCTGACGACGCGACGATTAGAACTTTCACAGTCTTATGAACGGCTCGAAAATGAAAGGAATCAACAGTCGCTTCACCAAAAGATTCAAAACTGTTTATACTAACCTTTGCAATATTTTTGCCCTGATATTGGTCGACCTGATTAATAAATATCCTTTTACTTTTAGGTTTGTCTTCGTCTTGGCTCGCCATTTTGCTTGTCTGTTGCTAGGTAAAATGGGAGGTAACTGCGGGAATAAACATTTCTAAGCAACTCGTACATAGTTGTGTCGAACTGGAACTTGGTAGGCCTTAAAAGAAAATCGAAAATTTATAACAAACAAACAAAAAATTATAGATGTTTATATAAATTAGTAAGTTAGTTGTTAATTGGCCGTCAGTTTGACATGAAAATTGGTAAGATGTAATACTAAAGCGTAGCTATGTAGTATGTACCCGTAACGCCTAACTCTATGGAAGCCAATAGGTGACATTAATATTGAAATGAAGTTCGTTCCGATGTTTCGTGCTGTCATGTAATTAATTAATGTGGCGGTCGCCACTTGATTTTACTGCCGTCATGTGTTATCTTGCGGTTGGTATTTATTATCTGGCGGCAAGTAACACTTTACTTATCATTGAAGAGGGGGTAAACGGGAGTCGCACCCCGTTTCATTTTGAAGAGAGAGAGAGAGAGAGAGAGAGAGAGAGAGAGAGAGAGAGAGAGAGAGAGAGAGAGAGAGAGAGAGAGAGAGAGAGAACTGATGACCGTCAGATGACTTTAAAAGTGGCGACCGCCAGTTAAATAAGTGCCGGTTGCCAGTTAAATTATAAGTGGCAATCGCCACACAAATTGAGTGGTTGATATAAAAATTCTCTACTCTGGAACGCCATGAGACTTGTTGATATTTTTTTCAAGCCCGTAGCAAACCGTTGTGGTGTAACGCAGTGAATCGCGACTACTTCCACAATGTATCAAATCTATATTGTGGCGTTAGATCCTATTGAGGGATATATAGATTGTACACAGATTGTAAATACAATGTTATTTCTTTAACAATAAGGAAACCAGGATAAATGCAAATCTACACTCAGAATTTAATCTTAATTTTTGGGGTGTTATAATTACTTTTGTTCTATTTACAAATGTACATTCCAGAGAAAAATTTAATAATCTTTTGGTATTGAAAAAAAAAAAACAACCCTCGATTTTACTGCGAAATTGCAACTGTTCTTTTATGCAATAGTCTTGGTTTTTGTCATTAATTAGAAGCCACAAAGAGTCTATAGAGCGCCAAATTACATGTGTAACATCAACGCAAATAATTGAAGATTTTTTTAATCATTAATTCTAAGGACGTCATTAATTCAAGTATTACGCTCAATAATTCAATTGATGCGCGCATCAAATCAATTATTGCTCTTACCAATTGAATTGATAAGGGTATCAATTGAATAATTGATTTGATGCGCGCATCATTTAAATTATTGCGGGTAATAATTAAATTGATACGCGCATCATTTGAATTATTGCATCCCTAACATGTGTGGATTCAAATTTGGCTTAGTTGAGGTCATAATATGGAGTAAAAAATTTCGTGGAAACAAAGAGTTAAGACCGGGATTACTCATGTGAGCTTTGTGGCCCATGAGTCTCTTGTTATTGAATGTTGTATAATTCATTGTATTTCTTGTAATGTAGATATATGGGTAGGTCAGCTAGATCGATCGTAAATCAGGTCTCTCAATTTCTACTGAATAATCAGGGAATATTGTTGTAATAACTTGATTTCTTGCTGGGATTGCTGAAGGTTTGCCAATCCATCCGTTTCGAAATACATGTAAAGAGCAACTCTTTAAAATTCAAACAATATTTATTCAATAAATTGATGAGATTGGGCAGCAGACTTAGCCCATATGAGCCCGCTCCACAATGATCAAACAGGATATGTACATGTACAAAATTGTATGAAATTTGTAATTAATCTGAGGTCTACCTGTATACATTCTTGATATAGTATGCATCTGATATATTTGAAGATTACTTAAATCTTTTGGTAAGTGCGACAAATCTATGCACAAGTTCAAAAAGTTCTTATTGGTGTCAAAATCAATTTAAGAATTTCCAAATAGTAAAAGATTAGCGGATTCGCGTGTATCAGTGTCAGACATCATTGCTTTTATAGTATGAAGAAGTTCATATCTATAAATACTATTAGCAGGGCATCAAAGAAAGTAATGGTTTGCATCCTCACAGGGTGCATCACAATTAGAGTCTGACAAAGTGATGGGAGAAAAAAAATCGGAGTTAACATTTTAGCTGACATTGTATAATATTGTGCTTTCTATCACCAACATTAAAATATTAAATTATACTCCTACAAAAAGTTGGTTTTTTTTTGGGGGGGGGGGGTTAATATTAAAATATTAATTTTTAATATTCACTAGAAGACCATTAAATAATTGCACCGTAGAAGGAAGAAAGCTTTCCATGTACGTGACTGTTCTAATCTGAGGAACCTTAAAATCAGTGAAGATTGGGAATATAGGGTTCTGAAATATCTGTAAGATATTGAAGCGAGTAGCCATTTGTTATTTTAGATAATAATAATAATTTGTGAATTTTTCGTTCAGTACTACGAAGACCCCATCCAAGTTCTCCATAGAGACATAAACAAGAAATATTTCTTCAGCCAGTAATTATTCTCGCATCATCTACTTGTATATCTTCTAATAGTTTGATATCCCTATCGGTACAGTTCCCAATTAACATCAGCATATTTTATTAGGGGGACGGACAAAAGAAAAATAGACATTAATTAGTGATTAACAATTCAATTACAGCTGCACTTTTAAAAATGGTGGGTTCTTGAAGAAGAAGAAAAAAAAAATTCGCAGCTGTCGCACCACAGGTATATCCTAGCTGTGGTCTATATAATGAAAGAAGTATACAACGTTTTGCGAAGAAGTTTAAATCTAATTATTTTTCTTCGATAGATAAAGATAATCGTTTTTCAATGCATTAATATATTTATATTCACTGAATCTTTTCTCTTATGTTTCTTTTGAAATTGACATTGCTTTCATCCTCGACAAAGAATACATATTAGTGCAAACAGTTAGATCCGGTTTTTCAGTACTATCGTACTAATCATGACCAAATATGGATATCAGCCCATAAATTAATGATTGAAGTTGGTAGATATTCTGTTATTACTAGGAATGAACGAATATGTAACAAATGCAACTCCGGTTCATTAGGTGATGAGATTCATTTTTTGATTAAATGTGAAAAGTTTGTTGACGAAAGAAAATCTTTTTGTGGTGCTATAGAAAAAACAGTTAATTTTTTTTTTTTTTTTTTTTTTTTTTTTACTAAACTCAATGATGAACAAAAATTCATTTACATACTATGTTCTGAAGAGCCATCTATTCTATAAATATAACTGGAAAATTGATTTTGAACAATATATAACACTATTTGTATATAACTATATGTGCTATGTAATCACTTCTTTCTTTACTTGTATATGTATATGTACATTATCTGTATGTATTTTCATGCTGCCCCTTGAGGGCCCTTGATTGGAAAATAAAATTTGTTATGTTATAAGGAGCGTCGGGCATGTTGGCTTTTCCGTTTAATTTAATAAAGAAACCAATGAGCCACTGATATGACGTTTAACATGTTTAAGTATTAAATCTACAGTACTTTCTAAAATTCATAAAAATAAAAATACAAACAGTAAAATTCTTTCTTTGTTGTTTTATCGGGTGATAAAGATAGCTATATCATTGCCGAAAAATTGCATAACCCTTTAACGCGAGTTATGAACTTTTCTACAATGCTCGCTATCTTCATTACCCGATAATAAAAAAAAAAAAAAAAGAGCATGTATTGTTTAAAGATTACCCCAAAAACATTAGTATAAGACAGAACATATTTAATTACAGAGTTATCTCCTTTATAAAATGTTAAATGACCTGAAAACATCCATTCCATCATATTTTAATCATTGCACGAGGTTGGTCTAAATGTATGATTAAAATGAAAACATTCACATCAAATTCATTTTTCACATGGTGAACTGAAATTACACGATGTACTCGGTAATGTTCAGTTCAGTTTATTTCTTTGTGCCATCTGGAACATCAGATATACAATTTTATACATAATGAAATATAATATAAGGTGAACAACATACACATAATCAGAGCTATAGATCAGCATACACATACATATAAGTATAAAAGATAATATTTGTAATATAGGTGATTGCGTGAGAGTTGTATGAAAATAAAAATAGAAAAAAAAAATTCTTTAACATTTTGTACACTTAATAATTGAATTAATTTGAAAACGTTTGGACGTCTAAAATAATACTTTTTGATATATAAATTGCGTATTTCTTGGTATTTTGGGCAATGTGATGGTGATAGGGCGTTCAGTTCGCAACCGGGAGGGCCCTTCGATCACTGCGCAGCGTCAAGTCTAAGACGCTGAATTATCACGGGTTTTTTGGATATGAACTCGTCACGGGTGACATTGGCATGATGAAGAGCCCTCACTGCTACGGCCCTGAGAGCCAGACATCGGTCAAACTTTGTGGTACTTTGAACACTTAAAGCCGATGACATCAATCTGTACATTATAGAACAAAAGCATATATATATATATATATATATATATATATATATAAGAATCGTTCGGTTGTATTTGAAATGAGAAAAACAGGAAATGTAATAACTTGTACGATAAAGTTAAAACGGATATGTAGAACGGCCTTATCTGGCCCTTAAATTTGAAATATATTCTCGAATTTTTTAATACAGTTTCTTTTTTAACTTCAATACTTGTTATTTCTTGCAAAAACAAAATACCATAATGATCTGTCATATTTTTGTCATATACAATTCATTAGCATTACACGAATGACCAATTCCATTAAAACAAGCCACTATCGAACTTTACCCTATGTCACAGAAATATACAGCAATCATTCTTTAATGCTGTCATTTTAATGCCATTATAATAAGTGAATACAGTCTTGAGGAAAACTATTGTTGAGGCCCTATGCCCCCTCAGGGGCCAAGAGGAATAAGTCAAGTCTTGAGGTACAGATGCTGAAATAGGAAATTGTTCATAGTTAGAATGTGTAAGTAGCATATGAAGCGATTGTACTTCAGTATGAACGCTATACTATCAGAATTAGGGAGATTCCCACTACATTATGATATTTTAAAATCAATCATTTGTTATTGGTACAGACTTAAAAACCTACTTAAGGGTGCTTATTTGTATAGTAAACCTTTGCATTAGTCATGGTACTCACCTGTAGAAAAAGATTTAGAATATGTTAAAACTGGATATCAATTCAGAGATTATTGTCAATTTATAATATAAATTTAAGAAAATTGTAAAAAAAAAAAAAAAAAAAAAAAAAAAAAAAAAAAATATGCATGTACTATAATAAAAACTGACTATTTACAGTTTTGTACATTATAAATAAAAACTGAGATTGATGCTAACGAAAATTTAGAAATATTTGCTTTTGTGTATTTTTGCTGAAATCAAACCCAAAGTAAGGTACACTTACACAATCCATAAAAGACAGTTCAATAGTTTCATTAATTCGTGCTATCATTAAATTGGTTGTTATTTAAGTTTTTTTTAATGTGTGTGTGTGTTTCCATGTATTGCACTGCAAACGAGATCCCAAAATTTACATAGCACCAAATTTCTAACAAGATAATTTTAAAATAAAGCAATAGATCGGTTGCTTAGCATTAAAAACTATTTCCAAGGACACACACACGAACTTTAATATGACATATTTTATTTCAGAATGGAAAAAGAGGAAAGAATTTTAAATATTCACGTAATTAAAAAAAAAAGCATTAGTAGAATCCTGTAAGAATACTTGCGTGGTTTTCATTCATTTGAACTATCATTCAAACATGTAAATGCACTGATACAATATGGCTAAAAATATCAAATGGCATTTATATATGCAGGTGTTATTCATAAATCATATCAGACAGTGGTAAACTGAGATTAAAGGTTGTACAATTTAGTTTAATCAAAAGTTGTTGCTCATCAAGTTAGTTTATTCCTGTAATCTACTAGTTTATTCCTGTAATCTACTAGTTTATTCCTGTAATCTACTAGTTTATTGCTGTAAGGCACTAATAACTCGTTTACAATACATTGTGTATGGATATCGTCAACAATAGGCATAACTTGCTTTGCACCACAAATAAAGTTTACATTTCCCGTAAACCTTCTAAAGTTAAAATCTTGGCTAACAAAGACAGCGAGTCAATTTCTAAAACAAAAGTAAATTCTTAGTTGAGTTTCTTTTTATCAAACTTCTGACGGGTCATTTGCCAGGTGGGTGGGGTGAACTATTGGCGGGCCAGTAGCCAGGTGGGTGGGGTGAACTATTGACGGGCCAGTAGCCAGGCCTGGAGGTTATAAAACTTTTACTGTACTTATACTCAAACTCAGCCATTTTTGTTTTGAGTATATCTCTGAACAAGCTTCGAAACATACTTAAAAAAAATTTGAGTATGTACTCCATTTTATTTTGAAAATGATTTTATAAAAGTTTTATAACTTTCACTTTTGAGTATAAGTGCAATTTAGAATACAGAGGTTGAGTCTGAGTAAGAAAACATGTTCAAAAAAGTTTTATAACCTCCAGGCCTGGTGGGTGGGGTGAACTATTGACGGGCCAGTAGCCAGGTGGGTGGGATGAACTATTGACGGGCCAGTAGCCAGGTGGGTGGGGTGAACTATTAACGGGTCAGTAGCCAGGTGGGTGGGGTGAACTATTGACGGGCCAGTAGGTGGGCGGGGACGGTATTGTTGTGTTCACACTCCCTTTGAACAACAATATAAAATATAAATGAAAACTTCAAATGGAATGATTATATTTGTTGGGTTTGTTCATTAATTTTCTTTTTCTATACGAGGATATCAACCACTGTCTCTTTTTTAACAGTAACAATCTTAAGGATTCGACTAACAAACGGAATTTTCAATTTTAAACTGTGATTTACATACACAAGTTAAAGCTATATGGTTCAATGCTTTAAGACATTTTGTCCGCTTCATAAAACACTACTTGTATTAGCATGTATCTAATTGTAAGGATATCCGATATGCCTTAGGGCCTATATCATTACAACTGTTCTAAGCATAATTCCTGTGTATTTGGTTTTAAATTTGTTTACAAACAAGTTTACTTGTCACTTGGATATCTGTAATGCATATTCAAGTGACAGATACATGAAATATTGTAGTCAGTTCGTGGTGGGCGTAATAACGACGTAAGGCGACAGTTCGGTCATACTGCGTGCACACGAGCGTTGAATTAAGAAATAAATTTCATTCTTGATAATTCATATTGAATTGCGACTCTTTACGCCAGACTTATTTCACGAAGCGCGTTAGAAAAGTATTCCGATGTGAATCGTTGCATTTCACACCCTAATGTATTTTGAAAAATGAAATTATTTCTGTCGGAATTCCCAGCCGTTCAAATAGACGTACTATTTTTATTAAGATTCTTACACACATTATTCACATCTGCATTGTATTCATGAGGAAATGACTATTATTACAGTTGGTATAAAGATATGAAAGGGAAACACATTGGAAATGTTTGTTTTTTGCGTCCCATCGAGGATTGTTCACTCATATTGTGAGTACGTTACCAGCTGTAGGTGAAATACCACAAATTTAGGCCTATACATGTACTTAGCTCTCAGGGCAGTAACAGTGAGGGTTCTTTATAGTGCCAACGCCTGCCGCGACACGGAATCACCGTTTTCAAGGTCATATCCAAAAGACCCGTGATTCTTACTTCTAAATGCCGAGCGTTTGGCGAAGGAGCAATCATTATCTATTTTAACATCTTAAGTTTGAAGCGGCCATGATACGAGTGGGGCTCAAATTCACAACCTCCCAGTTGCGAAATAAACGCTCTACCACTGAGCTTCCAGGACCAAATGTAAATAGGATTATAGTGAAATGGACGTAAGGATAACGCACGGTTCTCAAACTTTCGTTGAGTGTTTATTACTATTTGTGAGTGGTCTGCGCATCTGTCTTACGTGGATCGCAAGACTGCTGCACATTTTCCTGACTACTTAAACAAAACACGTATTTTTCTTTCTGCAGGTCTAATTCTAAATGATGTGCGACCATGGGTTGCATACGAACTTGTATACCTAAACATAAGCAGTCGCACTTACTCCTTGCTGTCGATTTCATTTGAACGATGTGAGTTCGTCCGTCGTAATCCACTGTTGCGGCCGAGGAGCGTTTTGGACCATCGGTTTTCTTCCAAAGACCAGTAAAAAACGCACGTCTGACCCATGTGTTGCTTGCGTCAGGAGCACGGCATTCTTTCGTCATTTACATTTCTTAAGAAATCGTCGAGTTTGTTGGACATGTTTATCATGCATCGTGCATTTTTACGGGCTGTATACGTGCTCGAAATTTCGGAAGAAGCCCGTGCGAGACCCGCGAGTTCCTTGGTGTATTTTGTCGTACATACCCCGTGGAGGGGAGGTAGGGTCGGTTGTGACTGAGGCTTAAAGTTCATACTGATCAATACTACTCCGCTCATCCTCTATTCAGCAGAAAAACCTTGTTCAACATTTGCAATGAAAGACGCCCATTTTAGCTACATAGAAGACGTCGACACCCGACAAGAATGAGACAGTACAGTCACCAAATTACACCACCATTACTGACCCAACAAGAATGAGACAGTGCAGTCACCAAATTACACCACCATTACTGACCCGACAAGAATGAGACAGTGCAGTCACCAAATTACACCACCATTACTGACCCGACAAGAATGAAACAGTGCAGTCACCAAACTACACAGCCATTACTGACGAGGAAGAAAACTAAAAAATACAGCAACGACAACCCAATCCAGCTACCCTTACAACCAGGCAACTTCTGCTACACAGCCAGCATTTTTGGCATGTAACTACATGCATGTCGAACACAACCCAAGGAGTGTCAGGCCCCGCATTTGGCAGAACACTGCGCTGCACAATGAGACCGGGCAGCCTTTTATCACGCCTAGAAACAAATGACGTCAGAGAAAGGAAACCACAGAAACAAACAACGTACGGAGATGTTAAGGGTCAACAACATAATTTGAAAAAACAAGATGTACAAAATCTTCTGGATACATTGAAATAACATGTTTAGTTGTTAATTCTGTACTGACAGGAAAATAACAGGAAATTTAAAACCTTGTAAACAGTTGTGCGTTATTTCCCATGAAATACATGGACTGGACATGTTTACTGCTTTTTTAAAACTGGAAATAATGAAAGTTTATTTTGTTTTATCCTATATATTAGTTTAATTCTTAAAGAGTTGAAATTATCTATCTATCTATCTATTTATCTATCTATCATAAAACAAAAAGTCTACCTGCTACATCATTTTTTGTAATACTGAAAAGTAATCATTATGTTAATTTAAATACAATGTTTCTTTCATCTTAGTTTGATTTAATCTATTAGCACAAATGTATGCTAAGCGAATATCAGTATGAAAGATTATATTTAGAATTAGTGAGTCGTACAGTTAGAAGGGATTGTACAGTTCTTGTATCCTTGTATCCCATGGACACCTATACCGTGCTGGACACATGCCATACATTTTACTTGATCTGTTTTAAAATCAACCACAGGTATTACGAATTACACTTCTGAGTTGAATGTAAATCACAATTTCAATCCTCAAAATAGTAAGATAGCAAAACACAAATTCGACTTCTCCAGACGTTCAACTAAAATGACATGTTTTATACTGGTATAATATAATTCTGTACATACTGCAAAATAATAGAAAATTCAAAAATCTCTTCCCGTGAAAAACAAGCATTTTTACCCCTTTTGTTTGGGAACATATATCGTGTGGTTGTATGTGTTAGTTTCACACTTAATTACCATATGAAATTGTCAATATATGTATACGTGTATACTTAATATCCTGCGTGTGGAGCGATTACACACCGTGTATATATATATATAACAACTTTTTAAACCGATGTCGATCAATTTGTGCTAAATGACGTTTACCTTCTAAAAAAGTCTAATGCAAAAATAAAATGATGTAGAGGAACTGGGGTAAGCAAAACAATAGCTACAAAACTGTAGCTCTCTGAAAAAATATTTTGACATAACAGAGATGTCAAAATATTTTTTCAGAGAGCTACAGTTCTGCAGCTAGCAAAACAACTGCTGATTAAATCGAATCGCGGAATACTCGCTTATTGATATGTTTCTTTCTTTCTATTTAGTAATTCTTGATATTCATAATTAAATTACATTTGTCAGTCATACATTTAAGTTGTAAATTGATATAGAATTTAAAACATATCACTAATCTCTATCATATTGCTGATACCATACAGTGTCAGTGTTATAATTCATCTGTGATTATACAAACATGTAATGAAACATTTCTCTATCTGTATGACCTAGACTATGTACTTTGTATGGATAGGGGTTATGTAGACAATGCCTGTTGTCACATCCAATTATGTATTCTACATAATAAAATATTGTTTAGATTAAGCGAGTACTCGCCGAAAGCAGAGCCAGAGATCTCAGCCTAAAAAATCACAGAGTAATAACTGTAATATGGAAAGATAGAGTTTATCTCCTCCCGTGTGGTGTTTTGTGTGATTAAAGAATAGCCTCCATTTCCTCATGTCATATTTTTTCATAAAGCTGGTATAAAATACATTCATAAAAACAAAAATATTCATACCCTATTCAGTTTTACACGCTGAACTAAATTTATTTGCTTGTTGTATATTTGTTCAATTTGTATCTGAAAATAATAAAAAGAAAAAATGTAATGACTAGTAAACAGTTCACTGCCATTTCCTGTGGCTTTTCTAAATTAATTAACCACTTATTTAGCAGTTATAAAATATCCAGAAACCACTCTCTAGACATAATGTTAAAAGACACTGTTTAAAAAGAATATTATTTTTTTAAAACAGGATAACACAAAAAAGAGATTATGATCTACTCTACATAACACCATCACTTCTTTTGTTTAACTGCTGAGATTGATCACTGCTTCTCACCTTCACCTTTTTATACTACGTTAATAATGATGGAAGATGAGGACAAAGGGCAAAACTATACTCCCTTTGGCTTTAGCAATGGGAATTTCAGATGTCCACATACAGTATGGAATATTCACTTATGGGTTCTCTGTCGTAGATGAAATTGTATATAATAAGGTACATCTTAAAGATATTTAACATGCCCTTAGCATAATGTTAAAACAATGAAATGATAGCAAAACATACACATATGCGCGTACATGATAAAAACAGGAAATGTAATAGCTTGTGAACCGTTACTATGAAGATTACAACTTCCGTCACCTTGAATATATTATATCTTTTAAATATGATGTAGTAAAATATATGAAAAGTAACAATTTACAGTTATGGACATTATAAATGAAAATTGAAGTTGGTGCTAACGAAAATTTAGAGACATGTGCTTTTGTTTGTTTTTGGTGAAATCCAACCCGAAGGGGGGGGGGGGGGGCACTTACATAATCAATAAAATGCAGTTGAATCGTTTTATTAATTAGTTCATGCTATCATGAAACTGGTTCCTAGTTAACATATTTCGTGTCCTAATACATGTATTTTTAAAACAAAGTAACACATTAACTGTAATATCACATCTTTTATTTCAAAATGGAGAAAGAGAAAACAATATTTCAAACACTCGCGTAATAAAAAGCATTAGTACAATCCTTTTAGTAAGAATACTTGTGTGGTTTTCAAAAGTTATAAACGCATGAAATATCATTCAAACATATATATGTACTGAAACAATATGGGAGTTTTAGAAATTTCAAATGACATTTATAAATGCAGGTGTTTAGGAATTCAAATGTTATCAATATATTTTTCTACTGAATGAAAGCGAAAGAAGGCATATATATAAAGGAAACCCCAGAATCCGACTTCACGCAGCCTCCATCGTTTCAATTTTTCTTCTATTTCCCGTAAACCTTCTAGAGTTAAAATCTTGGCATAGGGAGACAGTGAATCGAGTTCTAAATCAAAAGCAAATTCTTGGTTGAGTTCTTTACCGAACTATTGACGAGCCAGTAGCCAGATTAACGGGTCAGTAGCCAGGTGGGTGGGATGAACTATTAACGGGTCAGTAGGCAGGTGGGTGGGGTGAACTATTAACGGGTCAGTAGCCAGGTGGGTGGGGTGAACCACTATCGGGCCAGAAGCTAGGTGGGTGGGGTGAACTATTAACAAGTTAAAGCTATATGGTTCGATGCTTTGGGAAATTTTGTCCGCTTGATAAAGACACTACTTGTATTAGCATATACATGTATCTAATTGTAAGGATATCTGATATGCCTTATATCACTACAACTGTTCTAAGCATAATTCCTGTGTAATTGGTTTTAAATTTGTTTACGAACAAGTTTACTTGTCACTTGGATATCTGTAATGCATATTCAAGCGACAGATACATGACCATTTCAGAAAGAAATGTGGTAGTCAGTTCGTGGTGGGCGTAAAAACGACATAAGGTGATAATTCGGTCATACTGCGTCCACACGAGGGTTGAATTAAGTTTTTAATAATTCATAGCGACACTTTACGCCAGACTATTTCACGAAGCGCGTTAGAAAAGTATGCCGATGTGAAGCGATGCATTCCACACCCTAATGTATTTTGAAAAATGAAATTATTTCTGTCGGAATTCCCAGCCGTTCAAAAAGACGTACTATATCTATTAAGATTCTTACACACATTATTCACACCTGCTTTGTATTCATGAGGAAATGACTATCATTACAGTTGTTAAAGATATGAAAGGGAAACACATCAGAAATGTTTGTGTTTTTGCGTCCCATCGAGGATCGTTCACTCATATTGTGAGTACGTTACCAGCTGTAGGTGAAGTACCACACATTTAGACCTATACTTAGCGTTCAGGGCCGTAGCAGTGATGGTTCTTGATAGTGCCAACGCCAGTTGCGACACAGGACCACCGTTTTTGAGGTCATATCCAAAAGACCCGTGGTTCTTGCTTCTAAATGTCGAGCATTTGGCGAAAGAGCAATCACTACCTATTTTAACATTTTAGATTTGACGCGGCCATGGCACGAGTGGAGCGCAAACTCACGACCTCCCGGTTGCGAAACAAACGCTCTACCACTGAGCTACCACGAACACATGTAAATACGGTTATAGTGAAATGGACGTAAGGATAACGCACGGTTCTCAAACTTTCATTGAGTGTTTATTACTATTTGTGAGTGGTCTGCGCATCGTGGATCGCAAGACTGCTGCACATTTTCCTGACTACTTAAACGAAAGACCTATTTTTCTTTCTGTAGTAATTCTAAATGACGTGCGACCACGGGCTGCATACGAAAATAAGCAGCCATATTTACGATTTGCTGTTGATTTTATTCGAACGATGCGAGTGTGTCCGTCGTTATCCATCGTTGCGGCCGAACAGCGTTTTGGACCATCGGTTTTCTCCGAAAGACCAATAAAAAAAACCACACGCACGCCTGACCCTTGTTCTGCCTGTTTCTTGTGTCGAGAGCACGGTACACTTGCGCCCTTTGCGCTTCTTAACAAATGGTCAAGTTTGTTGGACATATTTATCATGCATCGTGCATTTTTACGGGCTATATGCGTGATGGAAATTTCGGAAGAAGCCCGTGCGAGAAGCGCGAGTTCCTTGGAGTATTTTGTCGTACATACCCCGTGGAGGGGAGGTAGGGTCGGTTGTGACTGAGGCTTAAAGTTCATACTGATCAATACTACTCCGCTAATCCTGTATTCAACAGAAAAACCTTGTTCAACATTTGCGATGAAAGACGCCCATTTAGCTACATAGAAGACACCGACACCCGACAAGAATGAGACAGTGCAGCCACCAAATTACACCACCATTACTGACCCGACAAGAATGTGACAGTGCAGTCACCAAACTACACCACCATTACTGACCCGACAAGAATGTGACAGTGCAGTCACCAAATTACACCACCACTACTGACGAAGGAAACAAAACAACTCAAAAATACAGCAACCACAACCCAATCTAGCGACCTTTACAACCAGATAAGTTCTGCTACACAACCAGCATTTTGACATACATTATGTATAACTACATGCATGTCGAACACAACCCAAGGAGTGTCAGGCCCCGCACTTGGCAGAACACTGCGCTTCACAATGAGACCGGGCAGCCTTTTATCAGGCCTAGAAACAAATGACGTCAGAGAAAGAAAACCACAGAAACAAACAACGTACGGAGATGTTAAGGGTCAACAATATAATTTGAAAAAACAAGATGTACAAAATCTTCTGGATACATTGAAATAACATGTTTAGTTGTTAATTATGTACTGACAGGAAAATAACAGGAAATTTAAAACCTTGTAAACAGTTGTGCGTTATTTCCCATGAAATACATGGACTGGACATGTTTACTGATTTTTTAAAACTGGAAATAATGAAAGTTTATTTTGTTTTATCCTATATATTAGTTTAATTCTTAACGAGTTGAAATTATCTATCTATCTATCTATTTATCTATCTATCATAAAACAAAAAGTCTACCTGCTACATCATTTTTTGTAATACTGAAAAGTAATCATTATGTTGATTTAAATACAATGTTTCTTTCATCTTAGTTTGATTTAATCTATTAGCACAAATGTATGCTAAGCGAATATCAGTATGAAAGATTATATTTAGAATTAGTGAGTCGTACAGTTAGAAGGGATTGTACAGTTCTTGTATCCTTGTATCCCATGGACACCTATACCGTGCTGGACACATTTCATACATTTTACATGATCTGTTTTAAAATCAACCACAGGTATTACGAATTACACTTCTGGGTTGAATGTAAATCACAAATTCAATCCTCAAAATAGTAAGATAGCAAAACACATATACTGGTATAATATAATTCTGTACATACTGCAAAATAATAGACATGTTTACCTCTTCTGTTAGGAAACCTACATCGTATGTTTTTTATGTGTTGGTTCCAGATGAAATGGTCAATATACATGTGTAAGTGTATCTACTCTCATTCTTGTGGAGCGATTACACACCGTATCAATAACAAAACTTTTTAAACTGATGTCGATCTATTTGTGCTAAATGACGTTTTCTTTCTCGAAAAACTCCTAATACAAAAATAAAATGATGTAGAGGAACTGGGATAAGCAACGTGAACTATCGACAAAACACCTGTTGATTAAATCGAATCGCGAAATATTCGCTTGTTGACATGTTTCTTACTTTTTATTTAGTCATTGTTCATATTCATACCTAAATTACTCTTGTCAGTCATACATTAAGTTGTAAATTAATATACAGTGTCAATGTTATTATTCATATGTAACTAGACAAACTTGCAATGAAAGATTTGACTATGTACTTTGTATGGAGAGGGATTAGATAGACAATACCTGTTGTCCAATCCAATTATGTTTTCTACATGATAAAACATTGTTTGAATTAAACGATTACTCGCCAAAAAGCAGAGCCCGATATCTCAGTCAATCAAAAAACACATAGTAATAAACTGTAATATGGAAAGATGGAGTTTATCTCCTCCCGTGTGATGCATTTTATGATTAAGACAAAACTTCCATTTCCTCATGTCATAATTTGTTCATAAACTGGTCTAAAATACATTGATAAAAACGAAAATATCCATACCACATTCAGTTTTACATGATGCTGAACTAACTGTGCATACATGTTGTACAATTGTTCAATTTGTATCTGAGAATGATAAAAAGAGGAAATATGATGACTTGTAAACAGCTCACTGCCATTTCCTGGGGGTGTTCTAAATAAGTTGACTTATTTAGCAGTTGAAATTATCCTGTAACCACTCTCTGTTACACCCTAAATCGTCGCCCCATCCCAAATCGTTGCCGGCGACGATTTGGGACAGGCGACGATTTGGGGTGTAACACCCTCTAGATATAATTTTTAAAGACACTTTAAAAGAATTGGTTTTAAAACAGAATAACACAAGGAAAAAGAGACACTGATTTATTACAAATAATACCACAACTTCTTTTGTTCGACATCCAATAGAATTGATGAGATTGATCACTACCAGGGCCGTAAATTACATGGAGGCGGAGGAGGCAGCTGCCTCCTCCAACTTTTGAGCCAAAAAAAAAATTAAAATTTAAAGTTCATTAGAATTTATGTTGTTTCCAATAACTAAGAACATGATACCTCCCTTAAAAAGCATTCCAAATCTTTCTTTTAGAATGAGTTAGTCAAGTAACATCTTAGAAGGCCCTAGAATCAAGGATTTTGCACGAAACGTGTTCAGTGTGCACAAAATGTGCTCAGCGTCTGGGGGCCTGGGCGGCCCCCCAGACCCCCGCCTAATTTCCTGCCTCCTCCAAATTGAAGGTTAATTTACGGCCCTGACTACTTGTGATTTTCACCCTTTTTATACTATGTTAATAATGAGGGCAAAGAGTAAAATTGTACTCCCTTTGGCTTTAGCAACGGGAATTTCAGATGTCCACATACAGTATGGAATATTTACTTATGGGTTCTCTGTCGCAGATGAAATTGTATATAATAAGGTACATCTTTTATTAAAGATATTTAAAATGTCCCATAGCATAATTTTAAAACAATGAAAATAAATTTTTTTTACACATATGTGCGTACATGATAAAAACAGGAATTGTAATAGCTTGTGAACTGTTTTATGAAGATTACAACTTCCATCACCTTGAATATATTATATCTTTTAAATATGCATGTAGTAAAATATATGAAAAGTAACAATTTACAGTTTTGGACATTATAAATGAAAACCGACGTTGGTAGTAACGATAATTTAGAGATATTTGCCTTTGTTTATTTTTGCTGAAATCAAACCCAAAGTAGGGTGCTTCATGTATCATTAAATTTGTTGTTACTTAACATGTGTCAAGTCCCATATTTTTTCTAAAAGAGAATAGCTCAATAGTTCGGTAAAGAACTCGACCAAGAATTTACTTTTGATTTAGAACTTAATTCGCTGTCTCTGAAAGCCAAGATTTTAACTTTATAGAAGGTTTTCGGGAAATATAAACTTGATTTATGATGCAAAGCTAAAATCATGTATAAGCTGCTTGGAGTCAGCACCTCAGCTTAACGTTATGCCTTTTGTTGACGATAGACAATGACAATACACAATGTATTTTAAACGACTTATTAGTACATTACAACAGTAAACTAATTGATGAGCAACACATGATGATTAAGCTATAGTGTACAACCTTTAATCTCAGTTTACCACTGCCCGATATGATTCACTCAAATTATCGTCAACCCTATTTAAGAATTGAAAACTAGATTTTACATTTTGAAAAGGCATACACTTGTAATTTATGCGATGAAAAGAGGGTATGGTGGTCTAGTGGTTAGCCCAGTTTACTTTCGGAAGGTCGGTGGTCTCTTCCCAGGTACATTGTATCTGGGTTCTCTCTTCCACCAATAAAAACTGGGCGCCACCAGATAACTGAAAAATTGTTGAGTGTGGCGGAAAAACATCAAGCAATCTAGTGGTTAGTAGTCAGTTAGTGGTGAGTGTAATAACATCAGGTGACAGTACGGTCATACTGCGCCCACATAGGCGTTTGATTAAAAAATATATTTCATTTTGTAATAATACATGATGAATGGCGACGCTTTACGCCAGCATATTTCATGCAGCGCGTTAGAACTTCGTGAAAAGTAGATCGGTGTGAAATGTTGCAATTATACCGTAAATATATATTTTCAAAAATGAAATAATTTTTGTTGTTTTCACCGCCGTTAGAATAGACGTACTATTTTTATTAAGATCCTTACACACATTATTCACATCTGCATTGTATTCATGAGGAAATGACTATTATTACAGTTGGTATAAAGATATCAAAAGGAAAACGTTATAAATGTAAATACGAGTACATGGAAATGGACGTAAGGATAACGCACAGTTGTCACACTTTCACCGAGCGTTTTTTTTTGTTGGTTTTTTTTTTACTATTCGTGGCGCATTTGTCTTACGTGGATCGCAAGACTACCACACATATGACATATACGAAAGACGTATTTTTCTTTCTGCACGACGCGTAACCACGGGCTGAATACGAACTTATAACCCTAAAAAAAAATAAGCAGCCGCACTTCTTGCTGTCGATTTCATACGAAGGATCGAACAGCGTTTTTTTTTTGTGGATCATCGGTTTTCTTCCCAAGACCAGTAAAAAACGCACATCTGACCCACGTGTTCCTAGCGTCGAGATTACGGCACACGTGCGTCCTTTCCGTTTGTTGAAAAATCGTCGATTTTTTGGGACATGTCTATCATGCATTCTTACGGGCTATACGCTTGCTCGAAATTTCGCAAGAAGACCGTGTGAGACCAGCGAGTTTCTTTTGCGTACGCATTTTGTCGTACATACAGTATGGCCGACTGTGAATGAGACTTAAAATTCATAGTTAGCAATACTACTATACTAATTCGTTGATACTGTATTTAACAGATCTTGATCCGCATTTGCAATGAAAGACGCCCACTTTTGAGCCCACGCTATACAGAGGATGCTGACAAAAATGAGACAACGCACTAGCATTACTACATGTAGTTAGAATGATCTAAGCGTGTCTCGGGACACGCCCTTAATTGCCACAGTTAGAAGGCCTCCCATATACTCGTAATGTAGCAGAAAATTGCAGAATCGCTCCAAAACAATTTTGAAATTACCAAAGAATAAACGCGCAAATTTAAAGATAAAATTGAATGCAATTAATGAACCTCATTGATAATTCGTAGTAAGTCCTAACACTGTAAAAAAAAAAAACCAACCAAACAAAAAAAAACAACGTAAGATACTGTAATCTTTTAAATGTAATTTTTCTCGATTCAAATTGATTGCCATTTTACCAGAAACTGTTTTCGAAAACGAATGCTCAATGAAGAACCACCCGCTACCATATATCGAAAACAGTGAAACTCACCTTTTGCATAGAGCTGGAAGACCAAAAAAAAAAAAAAAAAAGTACAATGTGCGGTGGAAAATGAAAGATGAACAGGCAGAAATAATATCTGCAGTGCTAGAGGGAAAAGATAAGCTTTTGTCAGTACAATCCGGCTATTTTTCTTCATTCAGGCCTAATGAAAGCAATTTTCATCAAAAGAAGAATATATTAAACCTTCATATTAATTTAATTTGACGCTGCAATGTTGACATTTCTTAATTTACAGTATTTATTTGAAAGTATAAGTTAATTTTCCTGTAAAATAACGGCGTAGTAAAGATCGTTGTACATTTCCCTTAAAAGGGCATACCTGTATCTCCATATATGGGAGCTGTGCGCTTACGCAATGACAAGTTCCGGTAAAATGGAAGCTGCACACAGCGAAATTCAAACTCGCAGGTTTTAGTTCTCTTTCTACACTAATTAAAATGGAATTAATGGCGAGTCAGTTGAGAAGGTAACTTTTTTGGTTGTATATTAATGATACATGTACATGATTTACCGAAACATGTACTGAGTGCAATTTTTATTTTGCTCCACTGCGGGTATATGGGACGCATTCTATCGTTAAACCGGGTCCGTAGGACAATATCATTTTAACGATAGACCATTCTATCTACAGCATTACTGACGAAGGAAACAAAACAACTAAAAAATACAGCAACGACAACCCAATCCAGCTACCCTTACAGCCAGATAACTTCTGCTACACAACCAGCATTTCGGCATGTAATTACATGCATGTCGAACACAACCCAAGGAGTGTCAGGCCCCGCACTTGGCAGAACACTGCGCTGCACAATGAGACCGGGCAGCCTTTTATCAGGCCTAGAAACAAATGACGTCAGAGAAAGAAAACCACAGAAACAAACAATGTACGGAAATGTTTCTACCGTTCGTGGCTCTGTATTATATATAAGGAACGTCTACTCTGGGAATCTGTACGCCTTGTTTGATATTGTCATACCGTAGGACGTTTCAGAAATGGCCCAAGCGAAACTACCAGTTCAAAAATCCGATCGTATTTAAATACTAAACATGTCTGTTTTGATATTTTGTATATCAAGTTATGTACTGCTTAATGAGATAATCCACGGTATAACCTATTTTTCAGCACCTAAAGCCAAAGCGCCCTCACATGTTAAGGGCCCACAACATGGTTTGACAAAAAAAGATCTACAACATCATGTGAAGAGAGCACACAAACTGAGAGATGAGAACACCAATGACAATGATACGTTGTTTTGGGTTGCAGTCGTAAACATACTCGAAGAGCGTTTACATCATATGAAGTAGGGGTTCAGGTAAATTTTTGTTTATGTAAATATTGGTTATTCAATGAAAACAGGTGTTATGAAATGGTAAATCAGATTTTTTTTCCAGATCTGGTTACGTGGTTACAAATACTATTGGACTTTTCAAAACTGAAAAAAAAACCTGGACCTCTCACTACCCAAAGCTTTCACTGGACTACTTACTCACTACTTAGAACTTTCACTGGACAACTCACTACCCAGAGCGTTCAGTACTTAATATTTATCTATATTATATATTTGTATAACAGCAAAATAAACTAAGATATTGTGAATGGTGTGTGTACTGACAAAACACTGAGTAACAAACTTTGCGAGGGCTGATGTACAGAGTGTGTTACATTGTATCCACCCAGTCGTAATCTATATTGTCTCTTATCATACCTTTCCTTCATCATCATAATTATTAATATTATAACATTTTAAACATAAAATGCTTTCTTTGTTTTTTATCAGGTGACGACGAAGGTAGCAAGCTTTCATAACCTTAAAAAGTTTTCTGCAATGATTGCTACCTTCATCAGCCGATAAAACAACAAAGAAAGACGACATTTTATTGCTTATACATGTATTTATATTTTTATGTATTTTTAGATTTAAGCACTAAAATATCACATTGTTGAGCCATCCATATTTGGACATGATTACGTGGACAGGCGGTACAAAAAAAAAACCTGCATCAAACGAGTTTCCAACAAACATGTATTCACTATATTGTCTCAATTTCAACAGATATGTAAGAGAAATGATTATTAATTCATAACATTTCCTCTTATTATTTGTCCTGCAGTGTTCATGAGAGCTTTTTCATAAACGTATTTACTACACTCCTGATGTGTGTATGACCAAAGAATTTATTATACTTCTGATATTTAAAATTGAACTAGTTGATCAGTGAGTATATTCAATCGCTGTTGTGATATTTCTAGTATGGTAATAGTAAGTACTATAGTGGCACACGCACGCACACACACACACACACACACACACACACACACACACACACACACACACGCACGCGCGCACGCACGCACGTACGCACACCGCACGCACATGACAAACAAGATTGCTATGCGTAGCCATGTCCCCCACCGCAGCAAAAAAGTTGAAGCACAAAAGACCCATAACTCCTGTAAAATTTGTCAAATCAAAATGACGGCGCAATATGATCATCTACGTATGGTGACTAACAATCTTACTAAATTTCAACAAAATCTGTTGAGCCGTTTCGGAGGAGTTGCGTCCACAAAGTAGCATGCACAAATTCAACAAAGTCCCATAAGTTCTGTAAAATGGTGACTAACAATCCTTAGACCTACAAAATTTGAACGATATCAGTTGAGCGTTTTCTGAGGAGTCAAGTGGGACGGACAGACGGACGGATAACGGTATAATTTCTATGTCCCTTTCCACTTCGTATTCTAAAATTTATTAGCTTCGTCCCTACAATGGCTTCAAAGGAAATAAACTGTTCCCTTTCCCAGAATGTATAATTGGGGACATTCGTTTTATCAACTCTACGAAATAACTTAAGATTTATTACTTATAATGGAAATGAAGAAAAGAAAATGAATAATATGATTACGGTGTGACCGTTGGGGCGAGCGCAGCATATCTGAATACATTTTCAAAAAAATTATATTGAAAACAAGGAAAACTGATCTGGTTCACTGTCAATACGTAGGATTACTGTCTTGCTCTTCTCGCCAATGTAGGAACCAGTTTAGCGGGAAATGCAACGAGCGTGTTGTGACGTAGCCTGGTAATTGTGTCGTGACTGTTTACATTTCTTTAGACAATATTTTAAAAAGAAAAAGAAAGGGGGAAGAATATGATTGTCATCCTTTCCTTTCAAATAAGAAAGGTTTGTAATACTTCAAAGATTTTTTTAAATTATTATTTTACGAATCGAACCATCCGCCATTTTGTACGAGGGACTTCTGGGATTGGCTTCAAAAAAAAAATTCTTGTTAGAGGTTGAGATTTAGCTCGGATTATTTCCCGCGCTCTAGTCATTAGAGCTCGCAGTACGAGCCAGCGCTCCGCGCTGGCTCGCTGCGCTCGCTATTAACTTACTCTCCTTGTAAGATACACATCCCTTTCACGGTGTTTCCCTCCAAAGTTTGAGTATATTTACTCGTGATTAATATGTATACAGTGTGACCGTTGGACCGAGCGAAGCATGTACGTAACTCCGTGTCCCGAGTGGTAATCATAATTCCGTTCAGCACGGTAGATTATGATTCATTTAAAAAAATATATTTTGAATGAAATTTCCTTGCCCTAAACACCCAGTAACATCTCAATATTAAAGGAGTTTATATGGGGACAACAGTTTTACATGATCTGCCTATTCATTGAACGTGGGAAATAAAACGCAAGGCGACGTAAACTGTGCATTGTGACGTCACATTTAGCCTCGACTTTTTTCTCTTTTTCAAAGCAAATAATTATAAACAACAACAATACATTCCGTATGCAATGAAAAAGGCCGTTAAAACTAAACAAAATTAACCAATAAATTCAAAATGGTAAAAAAGTAACCGTAATTTTATCGTATGCTCTTATTCAAAGAAACTCATGAACTCGTTCATCTATTTAGTCGTATTACGGTTTTATATGTATTTATTTGCTAAAACCTGTTACAAT
Organism: Ostrea edulis; assembly: GCF_947568905.1. Lineage (NCBI taxonomy): Eukaryota > Metazoa > Mollusca > Bivalvia > Ostreida > Ostreidae > Ostrea > Ostrea edulis. The sequence goes on along the minus strand of NC_079168.1, from coordinate 68,608,640 downwards.
GATAATTATACTATTCACTTTGAACAAAATGAGTGTTTAAATTACGAATTGCACGTTAAAGTCTTCTATTATTGGCATTCAAAATAAAACACGAATAACTGTTGAAGCAGGTAATGAAAAAATAAATGGCGGCGCCCATATGGATCACGAAAATTTCAATGAACGTATATAGAGATTATCTCTTTTTCTTTTGCTGATTTTGACTTTTTTCTTTTACATACGTGTTACCTTTAGAGCCTTGCTTCGCGGACGGGCCTTCGGCCCGTCCGAGCTTCGCTCGATATAAAGCAACCAATCATTTCAAAGGATATTATCCAATCACATTCTGGCGTTTTTGTCACGTGATATTTCTGATCGGAAGAGATAATTACATGTAGATGAAACGTGACACGTGTACCGGATGCAGTAACTTTAACAGTCCAGGCGTCAGAGAGGGTTATCTGTGTGTACTTGATTAATAATTGCAGCTGATTAAAGTTCTTATTTGATGGTGACCATGATCCCAGCCTCCACCAATCACCTTACTTCTTATGCATTTGTCGATGCTACCCGCTTGTTGGAGTGTTTCTAATATGTACAGACTTGTATCTTAAAATTAAGCACCTGGTACCCATAAACCCTGTTTTTGAGTCAAATACGATTGTTTCCCGTTATGAATTGTCATGATATTGTTTACATTGAAATTCGTGTTAACTGCTGCTAAAGACTGCATCACTTGCGTGCATATATCAATTGAAAATTTGGGCAGGTTAGTGTCTAACTGCTGCTAAGGACTGTATCAATTGACGGTTATATTAATTTTAAGACTTCGAGCAGGTCAGTGTTTAACTGCTGCAAAAAGTTTGGTACTATGTAAATATTTAAACAAAATAGGTTTTTTGCAAGTTGGTATCTGTTATATTTTCTTTGTAGTAATTCTTTTTTGCAAGTTGTAGAGAAATTTTTTTCTGTTTTATATGCTACACATTGGTACTGTATACATTGCTATATGTGGTTGGTGCAATATACCTTACTGACTCACTTAGTTACGCTATCCTTTTATACACAGATATGTCCAAAGTATGTCTTGTTATATACAATATCCTTTATGTTCTAGCACAGGAATGTGTCAACTTTGGTAACCATATACACTGTTAATTGCAATCGGGTCAGTATTTAACTGTTCATGTGTGATAAATGTTTATTAACTCTCCACAGTCAAACTAGTTATTTCTCTCTGCTCACCTTGGATGGCGCCGATATGATACTGTGTTTCATATCTTGTGGCCTTATTTGTTCGCCATCTTTTTGCTCTGGGTTTGTTTTGATGAATTTTTATTTGTCATCTTATAGCGTAGCATTATTTAAGTTATTTTGTCTTCTTTGGGGGAAATCAGACTTGGAGTAATTTAGCTTTGCAGGTACTTTCATGTAGAATGTATTATCTGATTTCCCCCAAAATCTTATGTTGAAGATTTCTTTCGTCATTTGGTATTGTAATAAATGACAAATTTTCAATCTCAATCATTCTTTGTTCAGATTTTTTATGACAGCAAAAACGAGCTACGGTGAGCAGAGTTTGGGTAATAGAAGCTGATAAACATAAATGTCGATTATGTGAAAGAAATTAGCCAAATCAATTGAGGTCCGATGTACGGCGAATTATTTGACGATGACATGCAGTACGGCAACTTGCTGTGTACAAGCACAGCGAATTAATATTTCTTATCAAATTCAAGATAGGTAAGATATCGGTCAGATTCAATTATTTCTTTTTGTAATATATTGCCGTCTCCGACTAATGATTTATTGTAAACAAATGAACATTAGCGCATCGAATTTCCAAATAGATAATTGTAGAACATTGAATATGAAATGATACGATGATCATGAGACCTGTCACAGAATTAAATGTAAAGGAACAAGTGAAGATAAAGAGCAGTGATCAATCTCAAAAATATCACAAAGAATATTAAATTATGAGAAGGCCAAGCACGAACCCATGGACATACCAAAGGTGGGATAGGTACCTAGGAGGAAGCATAACCTGTCGACCGGTTACACCCACCGTGAGCCCTATGTCAGTATATCTTGATCAGGTAAACAGAGTAATCAATATGCATACATGTAGAACTGCTTCCTGATTGATATTAAACATGTTAGATATCATTTGACCGTGTTATAGCATGTATTTGTAAGTTGACAATTGAGAAACAATTTATCTCGAAAAAACTCATTTGGATACAACCATTCCTACGCAGGATACAATCGTGTTTTTAACGCATTTTGTACAACCAATCCCTATGGCAATTTACTATGGTGAGTGTAGATATCCGTGAGGAGGGGTTAGAAAGTGGCTCATATTTTTCTTTATACAGCTGAATCTTAAGAATTATATAGCCTATAGCAGGTGACACAATGAATTCTGATTTGAATGATATATAGCATTCGATCATTCCCTACCACTTCAACACAGAAAAATTCGTGTAAATTGGTGTCTGTCGTTCTCTTTTATCATATTTGTAGAAAACGGAAAATCCCACTTAAAATTCAGTTACATCAGTGAAAAGACAAAAGGAAGTAAACTTTGTGATTAAGACGTTTATTAATGATAATTAAAATATAGTGCTGGATACAACCATTCTATGAACGTATATAACGTAGGATACAACCATTCCTAATGCATTCACAATTTGCAACGATGCATGTTTTTAAAAATGTATTTGTGATGCCATCTGACGTTTTCGTTATGTTTTTAAAATTTGAATATTGAACTTCATTGTCAATTACAAACTATTCGACGTAAATTATAACTGTTCCAAAGGGAAGAAAATTTTCAAGAAGGTTTTAGGACTACATCCCATGTCACCATTTTCAATAGCATATAAACCACAAAAGACAAGCTCGTTGTGTAATTTTCACAAAAATGAATTAATTCTTCTATGAAAGGTGAAGATAACGAACAGTGATCAATCTCATAACTTCTATAAGCAATACAAAATAGATAGTTGGGCATACACGGACCCCTGGACACACCAGGGGTGGGATCAGGTGCCTAGGAGGAATAAGCATTCCCTGTTGACCTGTCACACCCGCCGTGACCCTACATGTATATCTTGATCAGGTAAACGGAGTTATCCGTTGTCAATATCACTGTGTATGAAAAATTCTTGAGAGGGATATTAAAAAATATCCAATTCTATCAGTGGGATCCCGTATTGATTCGGATTAGAATAGCTCCTCAGTACCCCTCGCTTGTCGGTAGAGGCTACTGAATAGGATAGTCCTTCGGATGAGATCGCAAAAACCGAGGATCCGTGTAACAGCAGGTGTAGCACGATGAAGATCCCTCCTTCCTCAAAGGCCATAAGCGCCAAGCATATGCCTTAATTTTGCTGCCCTTCATCGGCAATGGTGACATTTCCATATGAGTGAAACCTATGATTCTTGTGTGGGACGTTAAACACCACTCTGATTCCACGCACAAGTACTCTAAGTTGAAATAAAAATATGCTAGAGTTCGTCATTGACAATATCTTCGTGGTCTTTGGTGATCAGGTCTTCCAACAGTATGTTGGAATTCCAATGGGCACGAATTGTGCTCCTTTGTTAGCTGATCTGTTTTTATATTCATATGAAACAGAATTTATTCAAAAACTTTTACGTGAGAAGAAAACATTTAGATATATCGACGACGTTTGATCTATTAACAATAATAACTTTCATTCATATGTCGACTCGATATATCCCTGTGAGCTCGAAATAAAAGACACCACAGAGTCATCCACTTCTGCTTCATACTTAGATATTTTCCTGAAAGTAGATATTGACGGCAAACTAACACCTCAACTTGATGACTTGTAACGGGATGATTTTAGCTTCTCCATCGTCAACTTCCCATATTTATGTAGCAATATTCCATTATCACCTGCATATGGTGTTTATATCTTTCAACTGATTCAATACGCAAGAGATTTTTCTGGGTATAGTCAGTTTTTAAATTGAGGCGAGCTACTGACAAACAAGTTGATGGTACAAGGGTTTCAACAGTATCGTTTAAAGTAAGCATTTCGCAAATTCTATGGTCGTTATAACTATCAATACAACATATCATTGGGTCAAATTCCGTCTGACGTGTATCAAGCCGATTGTTCTTGGCACACTGATTTGACTACGGATAACTCCGTGTACCTGGTTAAGATATAGGGCTCATGGCTGGTGTGACCGGTCGACAGGGGATGCTTACTCCTCCTAGGCACCTGATACCACCTCTGGTGTGTCCAGGTGTCCTTGTTTGCCCAACTATCTATTTTGTATTGCTTATAGGAGTTATGAGATTGATCACTGTTCGCTATCGTCACCTTACAATCATTATAATAAGGATATATGCCAAAAATGCAGAAAATATGCAAATTTGGATAAAAACATGATTTTCAAAAAATTATGTTAACACATGTGAACAAAAGACGCTGGCGGATTTGAACAGCGCTTTAACCACTGAGCTACGATGATATACAATGAAATTCATCGATACAAATAATTTCACAAAACATTTAAATCGACATCTTGTGACGTGGTGTCATACAGAGTATAAGCTTTAGTGTAGTGAACTACCTTAGGTTAAAGGTCATATCCGAAAGACATGTAGTTCTCATTTTTAAATGCCGAGTGTTTGGTGAAGGAGCAATCACTACCTATTTTAACGAGCGGGGCCCGAACTCATGACCTGGTTATCAAGCAAACGCTATACCACTCAGCTACCGCGACCGGTATCAGTAAGACTATATATAGTATATGTATATAAAACATAAGTTCAATATTCACTAAGTTTTAATGTCATTTAGCAAATGAACAATGTATCTCAAACTAAACAATATTAGGCTAAATGGTCATCATAAAATGACATTTGGAAACAATTAGTATAACTAGCACATCTATATACATGTATATGAAAGGTGAAGATAACGAACAATGATCAATCTCATAACTCCTAAATAAGCAATACAAAATAGAGAGCTGGGCAAACACGGGCCCCTAAATAAACCAGAGGTGGGAGCAGGTGCCTAGGAGGAGTAAGCATCCCCTGTCGACCGGTCACACCCGCCATCAGCCCTATATATTGATCAGATAAATATATAAAACGGAGTTATCCGTAGTCAAAATTAGTGTGCCAAGAATGGCCAACATAATGAATGAGATGATAATCAAACGGACAGTACTTTGTAGACAACATACAGATATATATGTCCATATGAAAACAATCCACAGCAGTAAACGTTCGGAACCAACTTTTTGTGGTAATCTCAAAATAAATTATACCGTTATCCGGATTCCCAGGTTACTTAACCCTTCTATTGAACATGAAATCACAGAGGACACTACGAATTTACCAAATGACATCAACTTTGGTAATAATTGAAAATAACAAAGTAAAATTGTGTAAAGAATCAATGTTCTTTATAATCAGAAATTTTGATTGTTTCTTTAACTCAAGCACAGAAAACCACCGGAGACGGTTTTCTTCATAGTTATAAATCTTTACTTTTTCGGGTGTAGAATACTTGATATGCCAAATAAGTAGTTTGTTGGGGAAATTGCTTGAGCATCAGCAACACAATGTCCTCTGGCATCTTTCTGCACTTAAATACATTAAACGATTGTGATTTCAGACACTGTACTTACACCTTTGTAGCAGTTTGCAGCTGAAAAGTTTGGAGATTATTTGTAGTTCCTAAAATATACATGTAGAGGAAATGGCACGTCTTACTGATTTAGCTGACCTCTATTACTTTGAACACCACGATTTTGCCATTATCCTTAGTCAACATTGAAAGTTTCTTTCACATAGATATACTAGTCTATCCTCATTGGGAATTTCCACAGATAGAAGAATCCATTCATTTTTGTTGGTGATAACACAACGAGTTATATAGCTCCTACAATTTACATGCTATTGAAAATGGTGACATGGAATGCTGTCGTAAAACCCTCTTGAAATGCTTCTCTTTGGAACACTTATAATTTTAAAAACATAACGAAAACGCTAGATGGCATTACAAAAGACATTAAAAACATGTAAAACTTATACGGTACCAATTTTGATGCACCAGATGTGCATTTCGACAGTGATACTCAACCGAAATGTTTAAAATCCGAAATAACAATAGACTTTTAGAGCTATTTTAGGGGAAAACAGAGTGCCAAAAAAGTGGAGTCAATTTCGTCTAAGGATAAAAGCTATGCGTGAGGGAGATTATCCTTAATTTTGAATTGAATTTCTAAATTTTATAACAGCAATTAAATATACATCCGTATTTTCAAGCTAGTATCGAAGTACTTAGGTACTGGGCTGTAGAGACCCTCGGTGACTAACAGTCCACCAGCATAGGCCTCAACCCAAGGGTCATAATGTAAAACTTATACATGCATCGTTGCAAATTGTCAATGTATTAGGAATGACTTTATCCTACGTTATACGGTCATAGAATGGTTGTATCCAGCGTTATATTTTAATCATCGTTAATAAACGTCTTAATCGCTAAGTTTTCTTCCCGACGTTTATGTTTTACACTTGCAATGATGTCATCTTTTCACTGTTATAATTGAATTTAGGATAGGGTTTTCTGTTTTCTGAAAATATCAAGAAAACGAACGACAGACACAAATTTATACGAAACTTTCTATAACTGTGTTGAAGTGGTAGGGGATCTGACTGGTTGCTATATATCATTCAAACCAGAATTCATTGCGTCACCTGATAGGCTATATAACTTTAAAGAATTGTCTTATGAAGAAAATTATGGGCCATTTTCTCACCCCTCCTCACAGATATCTACACTCTCCATTGTAAATTGTCGTAAGGGTTGGTTGTAAACACGATTTTATCCTGCGTAGGAATGGTTGTATCCAAATGACGTTTGGATACGATGATTTACTATGGTCAGTGGATATGCTCGTGAGGAGGGGTAAAAAAATGGCTCAATTATCTTTTAATGCAAATGATTTTTATGAAATGCATAGCCTATCAGGTGACGCGAAAAATTCTGGATTGAATGATATACAACATTTGGTGAGGTTCCCAATCCCTAGCTCAAACACTTCAATACAGTTGATGGTTCGTTTTCTTCAATTTTTTAAAATAAAAACAGAAAAACCTACCCAAATATAAATTACATGTAAATCAGTGATTAGACAACATCACTACAAATACATACCACAAACGTCAGGAAGAAAACTTTGCAATTAAGACGATTATTAAAATATAGAACGTTTGCTGCAGATAACTCCGTTTACCTGATCAAGATATAGGGCTCACTGTGGGTGTGACCGGTCGACGAGGAATTCTTACTCCTCCTAGGCACCTGATCCCACCTCTGGTGTGTACAGGGTCCGTGTTTGTTCAACTCTCTATTTTGTATTTAATATATGAGTTATAGGATTGATCACTGTTCGTTATTTTCACCTTTGAAAGTGTGTGATGCCATCTTGCATTTTGGTTATTTTTTTTTTTTTAAATTTGAATATTGAACTTCATTGCTTATTTCAAGATATGCGAAGAAAATTATAACTGTTCCAAAGGGTAGAAGATTGTCAAGAGGGCTTTAGGATTGCATTCCATGGACACCATTTCCAATAGCATGTAAACCTCAGGGTCCAATCTCGCAGTGTTATTACCACAAAAATAAATAAATTCTTCTATTAATGGGATCTCCCAGCGAACATAGTCCATGTATGCAAGGTGAAGATAACGAACAGTGATCAATCTCATAACTCCTACAAGCAATACAAAATAGATAGTTGGGCAAACACGGACCCCTGGACACACCAGAGGTGGGATCAGGTGCCTAGGAGGAGTAAGCATCCCCTGTTGACCGGTCACACCCGCCGTGAGCCCCATATCCTGATCAGGTAAACGGAGTTATCCGCAGTCAAAATCAGTGTGCCAAGAACGGCTTAACAATCGGTATGAAACACGTCAGACAGCATTTGACCCAATACGAGGTTGTATTGACGAACTAGATCGTTATAACGACCATAGAATTTGCGAAATGCTGACTTCAATCGAGACTGTTGAAATCCCTGTACCATCAACTTGTTTGTCAGTAGCTTACCTCGATTTAAAAACTGACTATACCCAGAACAAGCTCTTGCATATCGAATCAGTTGAGATATATAAACACCATATGCAGGTGATAATGGAATATTGCTACATAAATGTGGGAAGTTGACGATGGAGAAGCTGAAATCATCCCGTTTGTCATACAGTTGAGTTGTTAGTTTGCCGTTAATGTCTACTTTCAATAAAATATCTAAGTATGAAGCAGAAGTGTTAAACATAATATCAATATTCACTAAAGTTATTGTCATCGAGCAAATTCGTAGTGTCTGTCTATGAAAAGTGAAGATAACGAACAGTGATCAATCTCATAACTCCTATAAGGAATACAAAATAGATATATATTTTTAAAAAACAATATCTACTTCTAACTGAACATGTTCAATCCACCATTCGGTCATCATCAAATGACAGTTGGACACAAATAGTATTACTAACACATATACGTGTTTGTTCATGTATAAGGAATTACATTACTTAACGACACAATTCTGAGTAAAGATGTACACATGAAAAACATCCACAACAATAAGTGCTCTCAACAAGACATTGGTGGTCACCCCCAAATAATAATAAATGACCAGGTTAATTAACTCTTCTACTGAACACGAAATCGGAGGCCTCAACACACAAAGGACGCTACAAATGTACTTTTTAATTTGATTTAATTTAATTTTACTTCAGAGACAACACAATTCTGAAAACTGATGTACATGTGCAAAAATATGCACAACAATAAGCGCTCGTGATGCATCCTTGGTTTGTCAGGGGGAAATTGCATGTTCAGCGTAAGCAACACAACTGTCCTTTGGCATATTTTTACATTTCAAAATATTAAGCAATAGTGATTTTAGACTAGGTACTGACTTCCTTGTAGCAGTTTTCAGCTGAGCAGTTTGGAGGTCATTTGTATTTCGTGAAAGGTAATTCATCAACGCTGCACTCCTTAACTTTGTCCAGGATTTTCGCATTGGCGGGAATGTCTTATACTGATTTGAATGACCTCTACAACTTCTAGGTACATTACGAATTTGTCAAATGAATAATGATTGTGCTTGCTGGGATTTCCCACTGATAGAAACATTGATTTATTGTTGTGGTAATAAAACAACGAGCTGGGCCCCGGTGGTTTACATGCTATTGAAAATAGTGACATAGAATGTAGTACTAAAACCATGAAATTCTTCTCCCCTTTGGAACAATTATAATTTAAGTCGTGTATCTTGTAATAAACAATGAGGTTTATAAAATAATTACATTCCGAAATCACAACGAAATACCAAATGGCATCACAAATACAAATCGATACATATTGGGTTAAATGCTGTCTGACGTGTTTCATACCAATTGGTAGGCCGTTCGTGGCACACTGATTTTGACTACGGATAACTCCGTTTACCTGATCAAGATATAGGGCTCACGGCGGGTGTGACCGGTCGACAGGGGAAGCTTACTCCTCCTAGGCACCTAATCCCACCTCTGGTATATCCAGGGGTCCGTGTTTGCCCAACTCTCTATTCTGTATTGCTTATCTAGGAGTTATGATATTGAACACTCTTCGTTATATACACCTTTCAATGTCATTGTGTTATTTAGGAATGGTTGCATATCCTAGTATGTTATACTTTCTAGATCAGAGAATGGTTGTATCCAGCGTTCTATATTAATTATCATTTATAATCATCTAAATTACATTTTTTTCTTCCTGATGTTTATGGTATACATTTGTATAGTGATGTTATCTTTTCAGTAATGTACTTGAATTTAGGTCGGTTTTTCTCTTTTCTAAAATAAATAAAATGAAGAAAACGAACAGCTGAGACCAATTTACTGGAAATTTTCTAACCGTGTTGAAGTGCTTGATCCAGTGATCGAATGCTATACATGTATATCATTCGAACCAGGATTCATTGCGTCACCTGATAGGCTATATAATTTTTAAGAATTTATCTGTATAAAGAAAAATAAGAGCAACTTTCTTGCCCCTCCTCGTGGACATCTTAACTCTCCATAGTACATATGTAAATTGCCATAGGGGTTGGTTGTATTCTGTATTTAAAGCACGATTGTATCTTGCGTAGGAATGATTGTATTCAAATGACATTTGGCCACCGGTGGATTTGTTGTAGAGGCCTGATGGATGTATAGAATCTAGGCACCAAACTGAACGTTTTGCGCAAAATTGGATCCAGGAGGCTGATCTGTGTTGGAGGGGATAGTGTGATAATGTGGGTAGCAGGTAGGGCGGCATTGGTTCACATACGGGGTACTTTGCAGTGGTGGATCCAGGAATTGCGGATAGGGGGCGCAACTTTATGAGGCATTGGGGCCGCCTTTATGGGCCCTCAGAAGCTTCTGGATTAAAAAAAAAAGATTTTAAAGGGCTTGAATTATGTCTCGTATGTAATCATTTTTACTATCTTCAGTCATTTTTGATAAGGTGAAATTAATAAAATGACGCGAATTTTAAGTAATTCAATAAAGCAAGATTTTGTCACTTATTTCTCCGAGACTGGAAGAAATTATTGTTTCTTTTTCTAAACAAGAGGTCGCGATTTACCTTCAATTTGAAAATTTATGGGGGGTGGGGGCGACGGCGCCCCCCCCCCCTTAAATCCGCCATGCATTACTTTGGCAGCTCAACGGTGTATTGATGAAGTGATACAGCCACACGTCGTTCCAATAATGCAGCATCCCGGAGCAGTACTCAAAGGTGACAACGCCAGCTAGACCACACACTGCTCGTCTAACACAAGATGTTCTGCAAAGACACGATATCCAGTTCTTCCTTGCCCATCCATATAACCAGACTTGAACTCTATCGAGGATGCATGGGACGAACTGGATAAGCGCATCCGCCAAAGACAATCGCAGTCACAAACTCTGAAACGACTGGTCCAAGTGGAACAACATTCCTAGACGGTTTTTAGAGACTTAAGTTCATCTATGGGATTGAGTTGTCAGGCATTCATTGGTGCTCGTGGGGGTGGGGTGGGGGCACTAAACATTGAACTTGGATGACCTGGAACTGTTAATGACTGTAAATATCATTAATGGTTGTGATACTCTGTTATTAACCTAGTGATTCCATCATTTTTGTATTTGCAATAAATCAATTACATGTATTAGATATTCCTTAGGTCTTTAAAACATGAATTTATATATAAAATTGTACTTATATGTGTCGACCAATAACAATTTATCTCCAGCTTCATTTTTATTACATGAAACACAATTTTTTTCTATTAAAAAAATGTCATCTCTCCTTTCCTTTCGGTTTTCATTTCGGCATTTCTAGTTTTAAAGTTGCAAAACGTTTTCTATATTCAATAGGCAATTCTTACCAATTTTATTTTTGAATATAGATAATTTTTTTTGAATTATAATTCTATATCGAAAAGATAAAGATAACGAACAGTGATTAATCTCATTAACTCCTATAAAGAATACAAAATCAAGAATAGGGCAAACACGGACCCCTGGATATACCAGGTAAACGGAGTTATCCGTAGTCAAAATCGGTCGGCAAAAACTGACAGGTTGTATCGTAAATTACAAGTAGATCGTTATAACGACCATAAAATTTGCGAAATGCTGACTTTAGACGAGACTGTTGAAACCTTTGTAACACCAACTTATTTGTCAGTAGTCTGTCTCGATTTAAGAACTGGCCATATGACAAGACCTTTCTTTTGATACCAGGCATCAGTGTTTATAGTAAACACATCTTGTTTTTATATAGCGTTTAACCACCAGTTGGTTTAGTCAAAGAACTCAGTGTCAGCCATTGAATTTAGTTGATCACTTTAAGGGGCATTAACTTTCATTTTGTCACTATAGATATAATTAAATGAAAATTGCTCTATATTATATATGTTTCAGTAATAACAAATCATCGTAGCAAACCACGGGTTATTATTTCCATTCCACAAATGGGATGGTAACAATGACCTGTGGTTTGTGAGAATGGTAACGACTAGATTTCATCATAATCAAACTTTATAACTCAATACGACCAGTAGGAAACGCAGTTTTAATTTACAAATGTTCACTAAACGTTCTCTTCACATGTATGCACTTTTGTACAATGGTGGTATCTTTCTGAAAGATTTCGATTTAAATTAAACATTTAAATATAAGCAATTTAAATATATAAGCATGCTTATACAGAAAACACAGCATATACCATGCAACATCAATGGTGTCAAACACTTTCTTTGTTCTGAAGTAAATTGTCCAAAACACAGTAATGAAAGGTGAAGATAACGAACAGTGATCAATCTCATAACTCCTATAAGTAATATCGATTGATTGATTGATGTTTACCGTCACACTCAACAATTTTTCAGTTATCTGGTGACGCCCAGTTTTTATTGGTGGAAGAGAGAACCCAGATACAATGTACCTTTAAAGAAACCACCGACCTTTCGAAAGTAAACTGGGAAACTTTCTCACTTACCGGCGCGAGCGGGATTCGAATGGAGAGTTGGGCAAACACGGACCACTGGACACACCAGAGTGGGATCAAGTGCCTAGAAGGAAGGAGTAAGCATCCCCTATCGACCGGTCACACCCGCCGTGAGCCCTATTTCCTGATCAGGTAATCGGAGTTATCCGTAGTCAAATCAGTGTGCCAACAACGGCCTAACAATCGGCATGAAACACGTCAGACAGCATTTGACCCAATGATAGGTTGTATTGACGAACTAGATCGTTATAATGACCATAGAATTTGTGAAATGCTGACTTCAAACGAGACTGTTGAAACCCCTGTACCATTAACTTGTTTGTCAGTAGCTTGCCGGGATTTAAATGTAATGTAAGACTTTAAACCATCTCATTGAGAATTCATGGTGTGAACTTTGAACCCACACTACATGAGAATACTTAAAAATTAATTTAATAAACTACACCATTGCAGTTCTTGAGAAGAAAGATTTAAAAGAAAACAAGTTTGGTATACTAGTAGTCTAATACATTCCTATGTAAAACTTTAAACCTCCTTTGTAACCCCATTCTGGACCTTTTATGAGCAAACTTGAACCAACACTAAATGAGGATGCTTGTGTTTCAACATATCATATCCTTGTCATGTGGCTCTTAAAGGGACTGGTTCACGATTTGTTAACAAAATATTTTTTATTTTTGATGTTAAATATTAAAAGTATAACTCATTTAATGTTGATAACCAAAATTTTGACTTTCTGAATGCAAGAATAAAAGCTATATTTTAGCTTTAAATATGTGCTATGTAAACAGACTCGAGCCTTTTTATGTATACAAACAAACAAGTGAAATATCAATCAATTTTGTAATATAAGGCATCTTAATTTTGCATAGTTGCACATTTTAACCTTTAGATGACACATTTTACCCGAAGAATGCTTGAAATGTGAAAATTATAATAAACTTAGATCGATATCCATTTCTTTTGAAAATTTCGTAAACAATAACATACCGCAATCTTTGTTTACAAAACAAATAATGAACTCTCTAAAATGAGCTTCTGTGATAATGTATAACCTTATTTTTATGTGAAATCTTTTAAACACATCAGACAATAGATTTTGATCATTAAAAGTGAAAAATAAAATTTTAGGGAAAATCGTGAATCAGTCCCTTTAAGAAGATTTAAAGAGAATTTTCTCTGTAAAATTTTAAAACTCTTGTGCCCTAAAGTTTATGGTGTGGATGAATCCACACTACACAAGGATACTTGCATATTTGACAATCTGTACTCGTGGTTCTTCTAGAAGACAAATTCCTATATATTCCTATGTATAACTTTAAAACCTCCACATGGCTCCAGGGATGATAATTTGAACAAACTTGAATCTTTATCATATACCGGTAAAAAGGCAATCTAATTAAAAATAGATGCTAGATCTGATCAAATACTCACTCACATATAATCAAATTGGTAGAGAGGCTTCTATGCAAGTTAGGGCTTTTTATTCAGTGGTACTTGAGAATTGAAAAATTAAAAAATCAAAAAAATATCTCATCTTATTTATATTTTTCAAAAATTATTTCCACTCTTGGAAGGGGATGTGGTACTTTATCTTTTCAAACTTGAATCCCCTTCATCCATGGGTGCTACATTTTAAATTTGCTTAAAAATGGCCAACTGAAATTGAAAATGTGAAAAATTAAAAAATGACAGATGATTACATCAGAAAAGTTTCCTTGAGCTAACAAGAGTACATTTTGTCAAATTAATATGTAAGCATTTTCAAGTAGAGTAGATTCAAATTTGCTCACACCATAATCCCCAGAGCCAGGATGGGGTCACAATGAGAGTTCAAAGCTTTGGATAAAAAATTCATACAACATGCACTTATTGCAGCATTCTAATGGTTACGGTGCTTGCTTTGCTTTAGGGAGGCCTGAGTCCAGTTCTTGATTCCAGCATCTCATCAAACAATAGATGTTTTACATAAGTAGTGTCTGTTCCTTGGCAATGACCCCAGCATTAGAAGTGAAAGTCACGGAACTTTAGGATATAACCTTTAACATGGAAGGTTCGGTGTCATGGTGGGTATTGGTGCTGTAGAGAGCCCTCACTGCTAGAGCTATCAGCACCATACATAGGTCTACATTTACACAGGTCTAAATTTACAAATTTACACAGGTGTCTACATTTACACAGGTCTAAATTACAAATTTACACAGGTGTCTACATTTACACAGGTCTAAATTACAAATTTACACAGGTCTACATTTACACAGGTCTAAATTTACAAATTTACACAGGTGTCTACATTTACACAGGCCTACTTTTAAACAGGTGTCTACATTTACACAGGTCTAGATTTACACAGGTCTACATTTACACAGGTGTCTACATTTACACAGGTCTACATTTACATAGGTGTCTACATTTACACAGGTCTACATTTACACAAGTGTCTACATTTACACAAGTGTCTACATTTACACAAGTGTCTACATTTACACAGGTGTCTACATTTACACAGGTCTACATTTACACAGGTCTAAATTTACAAATTTACACAGGTGTCTACATTTACACAGGTCTACATTTACACAGGTCTACATTTACAAATTTACACAGGTGTCTACATTTACACAGGTGTCTACATTTACACAAGTGTCTACATTCACACAAGTGTCTACATTTACACAGGTGTCTACATTTACACAGGTCTAGATTTACACAGGTCTAGATTTACACAGGTCTAGATTTACACTGGTCTACATTTACACAGGTCTACATTTACACAAAGTAACATTTGTGGCACTTCACATGCAGCTGGTGATATCTCTACATGAAAACTTCTTGATTGGGACATAAGACAACATACAAACAAAAATATCAAGTATGTGTACATATAAAATTGCTTTATTTATTTAGTAGTTGAAATGTGTAAGGTTTACATGATAATAACATTTACTTCTTTATCTCATAACAATTTTCAAAGAACAAATACACTTTTATTGAATGTGTGTATTGATTTTAAAAATAGTATCATAAGAATTGTTCATCAAGAAGGAAAAACTGTAATGCAGTTAAATGCTATCAAGATTACTTCATCATGATTAGACGTATGAATAAATATGACACAAGACATGCATACAAATGTTTGCATACACGGTTATTCTTGTGCTGAACAATTAGAAATACATTCATTGAAATTCTTAGTCTATGACAAAATGATTTTAATGTAAAACTTTTGTCATAATATAAAAAATTATTACTAAAATCAGCCGCACTACAGTAAAACATGGTTATAACAAACCGCCATGGCCCGCAAAAAAAGTTCATAATAATCAAACTTCATTTTATCCAATAACAATATCAACATTTTCATCATTTTTCTCTCATGAAGGAATAACATGTATATCCTATGAGCAGTCAAAACTTGCCGTCGTATGATGAACATTCAGTTGTCATTTAAGTACAGAGTAACCCAATAAAGAATATGACTGTCAAATTCTTCTAGTTTAAAATTGGAAAGTCCATATTACTTCACCTCTGCTGTAAACTAGGGTCCTCATCTTTATAAGCTGACTCTGTTTGATCTTTGGTGAGTTGGTCTTGGAACACGATTGCAACGATCTCCTCGGTCGTCTGCTGCTGGCCATGGTGAGACTTATTCAGTATGGCATCACTGTAGTCTGTGGTGTGGTCTGTATTCTGAGAGGAGTCCATAAGATGCTTCATGCTAGCTTCTTTACATTGCTCCAGAGATCTAATAATATCCTTGGATGTTGGCTCTGCTTTCGATTTTCCAGTTACCTTCTTTAATTTCTTCTCTGAAATGATATATTTTCTATGTTACATTCCTAATCTTTAATTTCATTTACAAATGAAATATCAAATCCCTATAATTTTTTTTTTTTTTCCATATTTCTTATTTGATATGAAGAGAAATCTTTTACAAAAATGCATGTAGCTGAACTAGGAATAGAGACCTGGAAACTCTGCATTATGGATGTTGGACAGTTCAACACACTGACAATTTGGTCTTGGAAAACAATTTGGACCAAAATTTTGAATAGAAAAGACAGACAATTTTCAATTTCTCAGTTTATCATACAACTCAGGATCAAGGATATGAAGAATATATGACCAAATATTTTTATTTGTCAACATTTACAGGTGACTCTTGATGGCTTGTACATCAATCAATGAATTTTCTTGATCTCTTGAAATCCAATCCCAGTCCCCATTCTTTTCCCTATCCAATTAAGCAAATTTACTCTTAAAATTCCTGATCTCTCGAAATAAAATCTAACTTCAAGTCCCATTTACCAGTGGTCGCTCTAAATGCCACCTAACTAATACAGCCAAAGTCCTCCCTTTTCTTATGACATTTCCCTATTCCTAGAGATCTTGTACATTTTTTTTACCACACCATGCTAATAATTTTTCCTGAGCACCATTAAAAAGCGGGCATGCAATTGACCCCTGCATTACTTTTCTGGCACTCTTAGTATCAAGTAAACTGGTATCCCGTTGATTGGTGCTAGACACAAACAACGCCTTGAACTGGTAAGCAGTATTTTGATAATTCAAAATGAGCTGACTTCATTGTCGCACTTGATAGATTTCTGAATCGTAGCGTCATCGTAGCCTTCCAGAAGCTCGCGCTTCATGCTTCACCATATATTTTTGTGACGTCATAGCTAGCGTCGTTGTTGTTTTGGAATGAACTCTCGTTATATGCGCGAGATAACGATACAGCCCAAATCCTGGCTGTCAAAAATTGGCGCTTACCTGATATACTCGAGAGAAGCAAGGTCAACAGGGGTACCAGTTTATCTATCAAGCCAATATCCCCAGTACATTTTGACTGCTACCTCACCAGCACTACCACAGTATTATGAATAGCAATACACTAAACAGGAGTGGAGCTATATGAAAGTTTTTTAAAAAAAAAAATAATAATAAAATTCTGGATCAGAAATTCCTGTAATTTCCTTTATTCCAAATGAAAATTAGATACAGCCATGGTAATTTGTCAAGGGTACAGGTCAACCAGGTAATTACGGCACCTGAAGAAAAAGTGAATTTGGCACAAAGTTAACTTGGCGCCTAGTGAATTCAGCATCAGAATCTGGTCAACTCGGCTTGTTTTGGTTGACTTGGCAGCTGTTATTGATATGAGTGTTTTATTAATATGTATGTTTCCTTCTTTTGGTTGATCAATAAAATGAGTATAAATTTTAAGTGATCAATACATTAGAATAGAATTAGAAGTGTATGTTAATATCCCTGTAAAACAACTAGATGGCAGGAACGGTGTATTTCCAGTACACAAGGTGGGGGAGGGGATAATTATGATGAGAGCCGTCAATACAAGGGTTCAATATCCCAGCATGAAAGGGACAATACCAGCAATGAAAGGTGTATGTTCGAACAATATTGCACGATATAAATCTAAACCAATGTCAAAATTGAATTACGCAAAGCTCAGTTTTGACCCCAAGTTTCATTACTCCCTATATATATTCCTTTTGAAAATGTGCTTGTCTAACCTTGAGGACCGGCTGATAACAAGATAAAAATCTAGAAATAGCTTTCATTTCTCATTCTTTTATTTACATGTGCTGAGTTAACTAGGTGCCAAGTTAACCAGGTGCCGAATTTATCTGGTGCCAGTTAAAATATCCATGGTTACCCTACATTAAGACAGTACAACTAGCAACTTACAGGTACTGTGCAATCAGCAGTGATCAAAATAAAAATATGGGGGTGGGTGGGTGTAAGCAGTCCGAATTACCAAGCAGTCAAAGATATGGTGAGTTGCAAGATATACCTAAACTTTCAATATATCTTTCAGAAGAAATCATATCATGAGCTGGATCAATCGGCGGTGGAGCTGGAGACAGCATATTCTTAGTCAGCTAGCTAATCAATTTATAAACATTCGCTGTCTATATGTAACTTTATTATTGCATCTCCAATTGTCGTTGTAGCAAACGTTTAGAAGACGCTTGCAACTTTAATAGATAATTCGTACGAAATGTGCAAAGGGGGTGTTACTCTTTCCATCTCCTGCACCATGGACTAGGACACTGTACAGCATGTAATAAAGAGTAATTGACTGGGTTACAAAAGGTAAGCACCTTTTAAACATTCTCCATATTTAAACTTAGTTGTAAAATTATAAATCTTTTGTTTAATTTATGTACACATATACAACCAGGTCAGCTGCATCACATGCAGGACATCACAGTGATCACTGTCCGGGGTGACTAGATTTATTTGTGATGATTTTTTCAGTTTCCGTACTTGCAAAGAAAATAAAGGGTATGTTTTAAATCCACCTCATATTGTTGCCTAGATTGTAGAAGACTGTTAGATAACACAGTCAATTGAAAAGATATATATTTAAAAAAAAAATCTGGTGGCCAGACTATAGCAAGAATAAATCTATCAAGTTGGTGACAGGTATTACAACACTGACATCTTCAAGAAGCCAGCTACCATCAAAGACTGGAACTTCTTACCACCACACACTGTGAGCTGTGAAACAACAAATCAGTTTAAAACTGCATTAGCAGCTAAAAGTGATTAACATCCATTTCTGCGCACTCACTCACCCTGGATAAACTTTGCTCAGTAGTGAGCTACTTAATTCCAGTATCCAGTAGCTGGTACAGCACTGGTCAGTCTTGAGTAAGGATGGGGTTAGACAGGGGGTACACCTCTCTATGTCTCTTTCCACCCCTTTTCTCTTTTACCCGGTCCTTACACTCTTCCTTCTCTCCTATCTCCTTTATCCTAGCTCCCTTCTCCCCAGCCATCGACGTCTTTCCCTCCTTCTTCCTCCCTCTCCCTCTTCTCTGCCTTCCCCATCCTTTCCTCCCATACATGCCAACTTTTAGAAGTTTACATGGGGGATTTTGCAGGTGACAACATCTTTTCAAAACTCTAAATTCACGACACAGGCAGACCAGGTAAATTAAACCATTCACACATCCTACTTTCCCAATTTCGGATTGGCTAGCCACAAAGAAATGACTCGGGATTTTGAATTTTGGTCAGAAATCGTGGTTTGTTGTTGTAAATCAGGGGACATTTTTACAAAATGAGGATTTCTGAGGTTTTTTGTTTTCCCAAATGGGAAAGCAGGAATCCTGTTTAAATTGGGAAAATTGGAGTGTATGTCCCCCCTTACCCCCACTTTCCCTTCCTTTTATACTGTCATCCCCCTCAAAGTGCTACAACTTGAATTGTGTTTTTATCTTATCCATTGTTTGGAATTGTTCTGTTCATGCTATAGAAAATAGGGAACACTCTGAATAAAAGTCTTGAAAGATTTTAACCAGAGGAATATGGCAAGGAGATTGGTTTATCTGCTGGTGGTCAGATGTAGAAATCTATGCCAAAGGTCAGTAGTTCAGTTGGAACTAGTTTCAATATTGAAATGTCCTGTATTTAGAGAATAACTATTAACCCAAGATATACATTCCTTCAAGCTGGTTTAACAGCCACAACTGGGTTGTTCAGGTGGAGCAAGGTTAAAATGGATCTTTAAACCAGCATTCAAATCTTAAGATAAAGGTAGATTATTAGCACTATAATGTAACTCTTGGTAGTTTGCTTGACATCTTCCTGTAGTTTCATTTTTTTTTTATTTTTTTTTTTATAAATGAATGTGTTTACTAGACAATACATATCTTACTCCCATAGAGTAAGCGGATTGGACGCTTGGCTAGCGAAGATGGACAATATGCTGTTTTACTCTATGATGTCATATCAGAATCCTAGCATTTGTTTATGTTAATGTTTGTGTAAGTTAACTCCATCCTCTCATTTTTATCTGATAAAAGTGTTACGAAGTGTATTTATTTCAATTTAGTAGAGTTCAAACTAAAAAATTATCACACTTTTTAAAATGCACTAGACATATATACATAAACAGAATCAAATATCAATGTCAGAAAATTGCAATTTTCCTTAAACAGCATCATCAAACTTCACAAAAACTGGTTTAAAAAATGTTGGAATATTAGTAGTATTCATAATAATTTCATGAAACTGTTTCTTTACAAAAATATACAAAATGTCTGTGAAAAATAAAGGAAATCTATTGCATAAAAGAGTTATTGCCCTTGGATTCAATATTTTAAAATGCATCATTGGTCCATATATGATATTAATCTTTTGAAATATTTCAATATGCTTAACAAGATTTTTACAATAACTATTGGAAAAGACTCCAACAAAATATACGTTCTGACACCACAAAAAAGTGAAAGGAGAAAATGCAATGGACCAGACCAGGATTCGAACCCTGAATCTCTAGGCAAATGCTCAACCAACTGAGCTAACTGGCCATCGGTGATTGAACCCTGCTGACCGATACACATAATTGATTTTGCAAAATCTTGTGACATCACCGGAGGGTGGAAGTACTTTAACTGCCTGAAGCATCATTGCATTAGTCAACCAAAATACAAATATTATACAGTGGCGTTAGAAGAGTTTTCTCCTATCTACATATAGATCTTTGATGGAATATGTATACACTGTAGATTAGCGTCAGTAACGGAGTAATCAGCACAAAAATTTGCACCAATAAGGTAAATGGGTAATGGATTTCTAATTCTTAACTTAAGGTTGTACATTTTGAATTTTGGACATAATCATGGTTTCTTGAATTCATGTAAATGGGCTGTAAAAAAAGAAAAGAATTTGCAGAAAAAGGCTGTTAATTTTGCATTAGTTCCCTTCAATTCATGTTAATAATACTAGTAGAAAGAATTAATTTAAATTTATTCACTGACCAAGCTCTGTTTAGAAGGTGCACCATTGGATTCATTTCCAGATCCTTGGCATTGTTTACTGAACAATGAACTCAAGTGTGTGTGTGTGATGGAAGTGGAAAATAAAATCATTGATGAAATCGAACGTTCTGCAGACTCTGTGTTGAATTCAACTTCTGAGACCCAGTCTATACTCCAAGAAACGCAGGCGAAAGTATCATGGACAATATTCAACAGATACATACGTAAAAATGACCTGATTTTGTATAGATTCTGGTCCCTCAAAGGCAGTATGTCACTTCTCTGCTAAATTTAGACATGCAGTTTATAATGATTAAAATCCACCTGTGACATCACTCTTTTGTTTGAGTGCTACATTATTTTTCTGGCTACTTAGTTCTGTATTGTTGGGTTCAATTTTATCTTTCTTAGTGTACAAATCTGTCATTACGGGGATTTTAAGTTTTAACAATGTGTATTGATAAATTTTCAAATTTTAATCCAAAGGCATAGATGGGATTTGAGTCTTAACACATAGAAGTCAGTAGCTCGATCCACTGAACCACTAAGGCAGATAACATCCAGTGGAAAAATTAAACAAATGGGTGTTTTATATGACAAAACTCTATACTAATATTATATGTATGATATTTAATTGTATTTTCATGATTTTTAAAAATAAAAATCTCCATCAAATTTGAGTAAATTATAGTTAAATCTTAACAGGGGGTGGATTTAAAGTAGATCATTATCTTCATACCTCTTCCTTTGGGGTCTCGGCTCCATTTTACTTTTAAGGAATGGAGTGGTAATCGGACATTAATGTATATGTAGTGACTTTCTTTGTATCAATATGTAATGTAATTTCAGAATTTATTTTTAAATATTAAATATTGTTTCTTTACATGTTGCATGTGGTGGCAACACTCTGTTTTGATAACTCAGATAAAGAGCCTCTGTCATGTGTAGATTTAAGTGGAAGCCATTAGTACTTACTTACTTTGGCCTGTTTCCCATCCTGGCACATATACCATTGACAGGTGCCCTCCCTGGTCCTGTACAAACACTTTCCAGTCCCTCTAGACGTGGCCCATTTCTTCAGTTCCCTTCTTCAATAGTTCTTGGGTCTTCCTCTTTTTCTTTTCCTTTAGGGATTCCAGGACATGGCCTGATGTTGTTGGATGGTTTTCACACAGTGTGCCCACTACATCTCCATCTTTTCCTTTTGATCTATACATCTGATGGTAGTTGGTTGGTTCTCTGCCTTAATTATGTGTTACTGATGGTACCAGGCCAGTGAATTCAGAGGATTTGTTGGTGAATGTCTTGATTTTTAGTATGGTTATTTTTGTCATTTTTCAGGTTTCTGAGCCATATAACAAGACAGATTTAACATTTTTAAAGTTAAACTGACAGATTTTGGTGTGTATTGTAATTTGGTTAGATTTCCTTGAGAATTTTGAAAGCTGCTCATGCCTTTCCGATATTTACATCTATTCCTTCCTGTTGGCTGATGATACTACTAGGTGGATTGATTGATTTATGTTTTCCGCCACACTCAACAATTTTTCAGTTATCTGGTGGTGCCCAGTTTTTATTGGTGGAAGAGAAAACCCAGATACAATGTACGTGGGAAGAGACCACCGACCTTCCGAAAGTGGATGTTTCTTCTTCCTTTATATCCCATTTCACAGCTTCTAAGCTAGATGTGTTGTCACTATTTGGGTTTTCTGTGGATGAATGTCAAGGCTTATCTATGAGGAGATGGATGCCAGTCTAAATGTTTTGTCTTGCATCTGTTGATATGGAAAAGCAAGGCTGTCATCTGTAAATTCTAAATCATCCAGTTGTGTCCATATTGTTAACTAGATTTTGTCCCATCTGTTGTCTTCTTCGTTAGCCAATCAATGTCGAGCAGGGAGAGAAAGGGAGACAGGAGACATACTTGATGAATGCCAGTTTTCATGTCAAATTGTAGTGTCGGCTTTCTTCCATGGACTATGTGGCATGCCATTAGATACACCTGCACTGAGCAGGGAAGTGAATATGCAATGATATTGACCATGATTGTAGCTTGGGTCAATTTTAAAGTGTTTCAAAAACAAATTTGGAGCCTCTTAAATTTTGTTTATTGAGGAAGTTGCAGTCATATTCAGATGATTACAATTATTTCCAGTTACACTTTGAAGATTATTTATGCCTATCAAGTTACATGTCTGTCATATGAAAAAAGAAAAAGATGTATTGAGATTGTCCTTCCTTTGCTCCATTGAGACATAAATATTTTGAAAAAAAATATTGATAGTCTTCATTATATTTATAGTAATGTTAATTTTCGAATACTACTCCAAAATTGTAGTCAGGGTTTTGACAAATAATGCACTCACCTTTGTACATTGTTTTTCAAAACTCAAACTACTATTTTGGCAATGGTATACTCAAAATCCATTTGATGGAGTCTATAAGTAAACAGTTTTTTATTACTCTTGAAATCTGACATTCTAGGTATTGTAAAAAAAAATATTGAAAGTTTTTAAAAAGAATACTGGATATTTGATAGAGGGGCTTTAGGTTTGGGAGGGTAGGGTGGTTCTAGGTATGGGAGGGTAGGATGGTTCTAGGTATTGGAGGGTAGGGTGATTCTATGTATGAGAGGGTAGTATGGTTCTAGGTATGGTAGGGTAGGGTAGTTCTAGGTTTGGGAGGTTAGGATGGCTCTAGGTATAGAAGGATAGGGTAGTTCTAGGTTTGGGAGGGTTGAGTAGTTCTAGGTTTGGGAGGGTAGGGTGGTTCTAGGTTTTGGGAGGGTAGGGTGGTTTTAGGTATGGAAGGGAAGGGTAGTTCTAGGTATGGGAGGGTAGGGTATAGTTCTAGGTTTGGAAGGGTAGAATGGCTTTAGGTTTGGGAGGGTAAGGTGGTTCTAAGTATGGAGGGGGTAGCGTGGTTCTAGGTATGGGAGGGTAGGGTGGTTCTAGATATTGGAGGGTAGGATGGTTCTAGGTTTTGGGAGGGTAGGATGGTTCTAGGTTTTGGGAGGGTAGGATGGTTCTAGGTTTGGGAGGGTAGGGTAGTTCTAGGATTGGGGGTGGGTGGGTTAGGGTAGTTATAAGAATGGGAGAGTAGGATAGTTCTAGGTTTTGGGAGGGTAGGGTGGTTCTAGGTATGAGAGGGTTAGGTAATTCTAGGTATGGGAGGGTAGGGTGTTTCTAGGTTTTGGTAGAGTAGGGTGTTTCTAGATATGGAAGGGTAGGGTGGTTCTAGGTAAGGGAGGGTAGGGTAGTTCTAGGTTTGGGAGGGTAGGGTGGCTCTATATTTGGGAGGGTAGGGTGGTTCTAGGTTTGGAAGGGTAGGGTAGTTCTAGATTGGGAGGGTAGGATAGTTCTAGGTTTGGGAGGGTAGGGTAGTTATAAGAATGGGAGGGTAGGGTGGTTCTAGGTTTGGGAGGGTAGGGTGGCTCTAGATTTGGGAGGGTAGGGTGGTTCTAGGTATTGGAGGGTAGGGTGGTTCTAGGTTTGGGGAGGGTAGGGTAGTTCTAGATATGGAAGGGTAGGGTGGTTTTAGGTATTCGAGGGTAGGGTAGTTCTAGATTGGGAGGGTAGGATAGTTCTAGGTTTCGGAGGTTAGTGTGGTTGTCACAATTTGAGTTTGTTTTATTTTGCTTGTTATGGCGTTCCATAGTTTGTTCTCACCATATAGTCGTTACGGATAGCTGGTCACGGCTGTCGGGCCGCTTTGTAAATGCTTACGTGTTAATTCTGACCAGGCCATGGAAGTGGGAAGGTGTGTCCGCCCAATGTGTGAAAATGATAGACCTGTGTGGTCGAGAGTTTTACCTGTATGGTTTACTGGGCCTGCATTGTATGTACATTTAGTACGGGTGTTCGAATGATGTTTCTGTGTGGAAAGTGAAAACACAATTTTGAGCATTTCGACAGCGATGACCAGCTGTGTGTGTATTGTATGGCTCGAGCAGGTGCTCGCAACATGTATATCATGGCGTTCTAAGATATTTGATGAACAGCGTTGGAGAACGACTTATAGAAATACAGGAAATATGTTTACAGCTACAGAAACGTTGAGCGAGTGATGGACAAAGTGTCACCACGTGTCTGAAGACTGTTGTGTAAAGTGTGGTAACTCTTTAGTCAACATATTTTGTTTCGCCATCCTGTGTAACCTATTTCGAATTCAAGAGACAAGTCTGCTGGTTTTCATACATAAGGCAACATAACTAAACATTTAGCTTTGGTCGGGTACACGTGTAATCGTCTGTAAATTTATATTTTTTGTTTTGTTATTTTTTGTTGTTTTTGTTTGTATGAGTGTTGTGTGTATGAGTGTAGATGTTACTTGCTAAATTAGTGATCACGATAATAAACTTATTTGCACATACTCTTGATCTTTCTTCAAAGAACGGTTTGCAGCGAGGGATTATTTCCATGCCATTATCACAAATTGTGACAGTGGTTCTAGGTATGGGAGGCTGTTTCGAAAACTCAAGTGAGCTTTTCTGATCACCTTTTATCTGTCTGTCTGTTCATCTGTAAACTTTTCACATTTTTATCTTTTTCTCCAGAACCACAAGGCCAATTTCAATTAAACTTAATAATACAAATCACTCTTAGGTGAAGGAGATTCAAGTTTGAAAAATAGGATGGGGTCATTTAAAAATCTTCTTTTCAAGAACCAGTGGGCCAGAAAAGTTGAAATTTGAAAGCTTCCTGACAGAGTAAATTCAAGTAAAATCATGACTCACAGGGATAGGTTGGGGACAGAATAGGGGATCAAAGTTTTACATGCAGATATATAGGAAATGATTTGGGATCTTGTTCTCTAGAACAACAGGACCATGAATAGGAGATCAAATTTTACATGGGAATATGTAGGGAAACATCTTTAAAAATCTTCATCTCTGCAGCAATAGGGCTATGATTAGTCATATTGATATATGCATGCATCTTCTGGTAGTTCAAATTGAAGTTTGTTCAATTCAGGGGTAAGGTGGGGCTGCAATAGGAGATTAAAGTTTTATATGCGAATATACAGGACATTAGTTAAAACAATGGGTTTTTTTCAAGAGAAATAGAGTCAGAATAAATCGTATCCAAATGCAAAATTATGCTCCCAAGTTGCATGGATTCAAATGCCCCTGCAACTATAGTTGGGGCATATTGTTTTGTCCTGTCTGCTAGCTTGCTCATAATTTTGAATGATGAGTGATAGGGGTCTCGTATATCATATGCACATTCAATTTTTATTGGTACCAAAGTTTTTAACATTGTGACCTTGACTTTTAAGTTTGACATACCTTTAAGAAAACCTAACTTATTAATTATATCTTGAACTATTTATTAGGTACTTATAATTTGCATATATATTTTAGAATTCTTATGGCAAGACATTTCATTTCATGCCATGATCTTAGACCATCTTAGATCCTTGACCTTCTCCAGAACATCAAGGTCATGTTGAAAAAAATTTGGTTGTCAAGACTGTTTGGGGCTAGGTTGGGGGCCACAATGGGGTCAAACTTTTCATGGGAATAAAGATTGAAAAAAGATCTTTTAAAAAATCAATAGCTGAAAAACAGCAGAGTTAAGGTGACTCAGCTGAACGGTGTGGTACATGGGGCTCTTGTTGAAGGTGGCTTTGTTTGGGAGTGTAGGGGTGGCTCTTTGTTTTGGAGGGTGGTTCTAGGTTTTTAAGGGTGGCTTTGTTTGGGAGGGTAGGTTGACTCTTAAGTTTGGGAGTGTGTGGTTCTCAGTATTTGAAGGGTGGCTTTATTTTTGGAACGGTAGGATGGTGCTATATTTTGGAGGGTATCTCTAGGTTTAGGTGGGTAAGGTGGCTCTTAGCTTAGTTCTAGGTTTGGGAGGGTAGGGTGGCTGTAGGTTTGGGAGAGTAGGGTAGTTTTAGGTTTGGGGGGTAGGGTGGCTGTAGGTTTGGGAGGGTAGGGTGGCTGTAGGTTTGGGGGATAGGGTGGCTGTAGGTTTGGGAGTGTTGGGTAGTGCTAGGTTTGGGAGGGTAGGGTGGCTGTAGGTTTGGGAGGGTAGGGTAGTTCTAGGTTTGGGGGGTAGGGTGCCTGTAGGTTTGGGGGGTAGGGTGGCTGTAGGTTTAGGGGGTAGGATGGCTGTAGGTTTGGAAGGGTAGGGTGACTGTAGGTTTGGGAGGGTAGGGTGACTGCTGTAGGTTTGGGGGGTAGGGTGGCTGTAGGTTTGGGAGTGTTGGGTAGTTCTAGGTTCGGGAGGGTAGGGTGGCTGTAGGTTTGGGAGGGTAGGGTGGCTGTAGGTTTGGGAGAGTAGGGTAGTTTTAGGTTTGGGGGGTAGGGTGGCTGTAGGTTTGGGAGGGTAGGGTGGCTGTAGGTTTGGGGGGTAGGTTGGCTGAAGGTTTGGGAGTGTTGGGTAGTTCTAGGTTTGGGATGGTAGGGTGGCTGTAGGTTTGGGAGGGTAGGGTAGTTCTAGGTTTGGGGGGTAGGGTGGCTGTAGGTTTAGGGGGTAGGATGGCTGTAGGTTTGGAAGGGTAGGGTGACTGTAGGTTTGGGAGGGTAGGGTGACTGTAGGTTTGGGGGGTAGGGTGGCTGTAGGTTTGGGAGGGTTGGGTAGTTCTAGGTTCGGGAGGATAGGGTGGCTGTAGGTTTGGGAGGGTAGGGTGGCTGTAGGTTTGGGAGAGTAGGGTAGTTTTAGGTTTGGGGGGTAGGGTGCCTGTAGGTTTGGGAGGGTAGGGTGGCTGTAGGTTTGGGGGGTAGGGTGGCTGTAGGTTTGGGAGTGTTGGGTAGTTCTAGGTTTGGGAGGGTAGGGTGGCTGTAGGTTTGGGAGGGTAGGGTAGTTCTAGGTTTGGGAGGGTAGGGTGCCTGTAGGTTTGGGGGGTAGGGTGGCTGTAGGTTTAGGGGGTAGGATGGCTGTAGGTTTGGAAGGGTAGGGTGACTGTAGGTTTGGGAGGGTAGGATGACTGTAGGTTTGGGGAATAGGGTGGCTGTAGGTTTGGGAGGGTTGGGTAGTTCAAGGTTTGGGAGGGTAGGGTGGCTGTAGGTTTGGGGGGTAGGGTGGCTGTAGTTTTGGGGGTAGGGTGGCTGTAGGTTTGGGAGGGGAGGGTGTCTGTAGGATTGGGAGGGTTGGGTGGCTGTAGGTTTGGGAGGGTAGGGTGGCTGTAGGTTTGGGAGTGTTGGGTAGTTCTAGGTTTGGGAGGGTAGGGTGCCTGAAGGTTTGGGAGGTTGATTCTGGTTTTAGGGGATGGCTTTCTCTTTGAGAGGGTCAGGTGACTCTAGGTTTGGGAGGGTAGGATGCCTTTAAGTTTTGAAGGATGGGGGTGTCTTTAGGTTTGAAATTGTGGATTTAAGTTTGAGATGGAGGCTTGATCAGACTCAATCTTAGTTCAGCATCCCCAGTGCAGGTTATTGTGGTCCTCATTGTTTTTGAAGAAGTTAGTCCAAACAAAATGAACACTATAATTACATATCTACTGAGCAGATACATTTAACCAAGAACAATTCAAAGGTTTAATAAATAGATCACTGGATCAATGGAACTCTCAACTGAGCCTTCCTGCCAAATCATTTCGACAGAGACATGTAAATGTATCAAAGTTTATCTAGAATAAAATGACACCCCCCCCCCCCCCCAAAAAGAATTTTGTAGAACTATGTGTTAATATTGCTAAAAACCCATATTTAGCACAAAATTTTCTTAGGTAACCATGCACCTTAGAGTTTGCATTATTCACAAATCTTTACTAGAAAATTCAATGGGAAAACAGTACCCAAAAATTTAGATCCTTCAAAAGTCTTTTTATTGTACTGATGAACGATTTACATTGTCGTTTGATCAAATAATAGAAAATCCAACAAAAACACAGCAAAATTCCAATTCAATAATGAGGTGTCCAAAATTTTGTGTATCCTATAAATAACCTTATGCAGGTACAGACATTGATGTGCAGACATTAGATTTTGATGTGCAGACATTAGCTCTTGATGTATTGGTTCTCTCTGTGTTTTATTGATGTGAATCAGCTCTGGTACACACAGTTGGGTAGACTGTTTATCTATAATCAATGCAATATCGCCCCTTTGACAGGGTATGAATGATGATATTGCCTGACCCTTATCCCTTGGGGTAGCTAGCTGTGGTGGTTGATTTTTCATTGGTTTTATACCTCTCTGTTACACAACCACTTTGTAATTATGCATTCTAGAGTGTGTTTTGTCAGCCGGAGTGTGTTTTTGCGTTAGATAATTATAAGATTGCACCTGTGTGCAGAATATCTTGTTCAATACGTATAGAGGTATGTGTGCTTCCGTTCTTGTTTTACTGAATTTATAATGCCTAGAAATTACATACTATTAGGTTTTAAATTTTCATTTTACACATTGATAATACAGATAAACTCTTCTTTGTAATAAGAACATCAGGTATTTTTTTTAGGGTCTGTAGGGGGATTGGTTTTCTCCCTACTTCTTTGTATGAAACATTTTCCCCAATTTCAAGCAAATGTTGTTATTTTTCCCAATTGGAAAGGCCCAGGCCCTTGAAATCAAGACTTTAAAAAAACCCTGAACAAGGCAACCCTTCCCCCCCCAGAATAATATACAGGGGCCTAAGGTTCAATATTCACTCAAACTAATGGCCCCAAAGGTCACTATATTGATGGATTTCTATAAATTTGAAAAGTGCCAGTGTCAGAGCATATTGTTACCATTAATTTCACTAGGGTATCCCCCCCCTCTCTGTACTTGCCCACAGACAAAAGTTATAGATTGCCAGGTAAAGAATATATCTCTGTGACCAGTGGAAGAAAACTGTGATACCTTCTTTGAATACTACAGTAAATGCTGCCTCGATGTATTGCCAACTTTTGTTCAAGACCAATTTGGGCAATATAGTGAATGCACCATTAAAGACAATTCACTGAGCAGTCAAAAGAAATTCAGTTATGTAAATGTATTTGAGTTTCATTCTGTATAAACAGTTAGATAATCTTGAGTTTAATTCAACAATTATTTGTAATTAACCTAACCACCTGAATACGTCACACTTCACCGTACTGCTCTCAAAATACAGGTGGTTCAACACCTTGTGAAAGGTCATGAAGTTCATAATCTCCACAAACTGGTAACTGAAGAGTGTAAGCTGATGCCTCCAAAGTTAAAATTGGTAATGTTCTCGGAAATTTAGCTTTGTCTGCTATGCTAGATGCATACAGACTTCATTGTATTGATTCATATCGCTGATATGTTCAGCTCATTTCTTTGAGGAAGAAGACTTATTTATCTATAATTGCAAGACTTTAAAGTCTAATCCCATTGTCATGTATAAGACAATAAAACATGTCAATTCAATTCAGAGACTATTACTTGTGGATTAATTTTTTCATGCCAGTTCGGTATGTTACAAGGTCAGTCTTGTGCACATATGAGACGGTTTAAAGAATTAAAGCTGATAGGCTTACCAATACAGATCCTGTATACAAAGTGTTTTTCTTTAAGATAATTAGATACTTGGTTTAGTGTTTTGAATTAGAATTCCAAGTTATAAGACTACTTCAAAGAGACACTGGCATGAAAATCATTCAGTGCAGTGATGGTTTAATTTTAAGAGAAACACTTGTAGGTTTTTTATGAGTTCTATATCTGTTTCAGATATTTGGTGCTATGAAGGTCCAGGAAATTGCCCGTTACTGCCTGAGGGTCCTGATCATCACAGTAGCCAATATATACACCATCCCATCCTATTTCACCTGGTTTCTTCTTCTGCAGCCACTAAGGATATATCATCCAAAATTATTCTGGAGAATTGAATCGGTTTTGTTTCAGGGACTTCTGAAGATGGTAACAACATGGTTATACACCGGTGGATATACAAGTAAGCAGCGGTTACTGCAGTCTTGTAGGAAGAAGGAGGGAGGGTGTATTATGCTCTCGGAGAGATATTTGCTAGTTTTTTAAACGAATTATAAATAATAGCCCCCCCCCCCTCATTTCTATGGGCTTATACATGTACTTTCAAGTGTCATAGAGTGAATCTTAAATGATATGGTGGAGGACTGTAAGTTAATTTTATTGTAATAATACATAATGTGATCAGAATCATCGTTTTCCCAGCATTGACACAATATTGTTGATAAGTTTTCAATGTATCCAGTTTTCAGCTCATTTGAACCAGAGACTTAGGTGAGCTTTTGTTCATCCTTGTTGCCACTGTCATTGTAAACATGTTCACATTTTTTTCATCATCTCCAGAACCATTGGGACAATTTTCACCAAACATGGCACAAAGTATCCGTAGATAGTGGCACAAGTTTGTTCAAATGAAGGGCCATGCTTGCATGTTTCCAAGGGAAGACTATTGGAAGCTTGAAATTCAGGGGGTAGGAATGTCCACGAAAATAGAGTCCCCATCAAATCTAATGCTTCCACTGTAGTAAAGAATAGGAAAACAAATCATTAACAAGAGTACCGCAAACGGTACAACATACGCCTGTCAGACAGTGAAATTCAACCTGGAAGCATATTATGCACACTGAATTGATATCACACACATTCTGAATAGAACAGTCTTAAAGTGGGTCATGAGAGTATGGTTGTGACAAAATGTCTGCACAA
The DNA here is from genome assembly GCF_947568905.1 of Ostrea edulis. Classification (NCBI taxonomy): domain Eukaryota; kingdom Metazoa; phylum Mollusca; class Bivalvia; order Ostreida; family Ostreidae; genus Ostrea; species Ostrea edulis. The sequence goes on along the minus strand of NC_079168.1, from coordinate 68,576,709 downwards.
TATCTATGATGATAAAAAGTCCAGGAAACCATTTGATCTACTTTTAGTCCTAAAGTAGGTCATGGTGCAATTAAGTTGAAATGTTTGAAATAGGAACTGATTATGTATTTCTCTGAAAGGGAGGTTGTGACTAAATTTCAGAGTAATACTGGTGACCATACAAAAATAAATATGGAAAACTGTTTGACCTACTTCTACCCCTAAAGTACTAGTTCATAGTGCACCAATCCAGCTGAAACTGCACTTGTCTTCCTCTGAGAGGAAGCCTTTGACTAAATATCAGGGCAATATCTGTATCTGTAATGAAAAAAATCCCGGAAAACTGTCTGACCTATTTTTAGTCCAAAAGTAGGTCAAGGATGGACCAATCCAGCTGAAATGCAAACTGAACTTGTATTCCTCCAAGAGAAAGCCTTTGACTAAATTTCAAGGCAATATCTGTATCTATAATGAAAAAAAACCCCAGAAATTTATTTGACCTACTTTTAGTCCTAATGTAGGTCACGGATGGACGGACCAATTCAGCTGAAATGCAAACTGAATTTGTATTCCTCTGAAAGGAAGCTTATGTGTAAATTTCAATGCAATATCTGTATCTGTAACGGAAAAAAAAGTCCGGAAAACTGTTTGACCTACTTATAGCCCTAAAGTAGGTCATGGATGGACCAATCCAACTGGAATGCAAACTCACTCTCACAACTCTTAAGGGAGATATTGTGACCAAATTTCAAAGTTGTACATGCATCCATTACGGAAAAAAGTCCAAAAAACATGACCCTGGATTGACAGACGGACAGCGCCATAACATAATACGTTCGTCTAATGATGGGCATATAAAAATTGTCTTGTGAACTGCCAGGGTAAAAATCTGTCAAATTGATAGATTTAGGTGTACCCAAATCATGATGTATTGAACCAGGGAAGAGCCACAATAGAGGCTTAAAGTTTTATATTAGAATATAGGGAAAATTTTCAAAATCTTGAGAACAAGTGTACAATTTATCAATTTGATTTTCATGCAGTGTAAATTGAATTTTGTTCAAACCATATGTTCCCTGGGTTTAATGAGATAGGAATTTTTAAAATGAAACACAATAGAGATAGTATAAGTGTCCATGTTGTCTCATTTCATGATCTTTGAAGCAGAGCAGGTCAACAGAAGGGGGTTTATAATGCCTCATACTTCATCCCTGTATGAATGTGACTCTGGTGAGCATATGACTCATAGTCCTCTCGTTGATTTTAAAGCTGTCGAAATGAATTCTATAGGAATGAACAGTTGTTTTGAAAATCTACAAACCTGGGTATGAAAACATCCTATAGAAACAAAAAGTACAGTATAGAGATTCTTTTGTAATATTTGATCAAACTTGCAAATATTTTTTGAATTGAGTAATCTAAACTTTGCAGTAATCGAGTCTGGAGACAGCCTGGAGGGTATTATGGATGATGAAGCAGTGGTCCTAGTTAACCACCAATCCACATCCGATGTTCCTGTCGTCATGTCCGCCTTACATAACAAAAGTCTGGTGCTGGGCAAGATTATGTGGATTATGGACGATATCTTCAAATACACAAACTTTGGGTGGATTTCTTATTTCCATGGGGATTTTTTCATTCTCCAGGTATGTTCTTATTGTAGAAATGAAATAATCAGTTTGAGAATATTTATACATGTACTGATTTTCTCTTTATGAACTTTTAATCAGGGAAAAGAAGCGAGAACAGATTCTTTGTCAAAGCTAGAGAATCACATCAATACAATCTACAAAACAACATTTAAAAAATGGATTGTCCTGTTCCCAGAAGGAGGTTTTCTTCGTAAACGTCGATTTCGGAGTCAAGAGTGAGTAATTTATACAGTGTATCTTTAATTTTGTGATTTTATTCTGCTATAGGTCCATAATCAACTCTAGTGAATTTCTTGATTCTTTATGAAGAAATAGATGAGATCAATCGGACACTGTGTTTTATATTGGTAGTCATTCTTAGATATTTTATGTGTACTTACTTTAGCAGAATTCATAATTTAGCTATGAAGCACGAGTGCTAATTTATGGCTGCATTAAATTTGAAAATCTCTATCTATTATTATACACAGAAGAAATGCCAAGGTATGAGGGCGAGTCAATAAGTAACCAGCCTAACTTATTGCCGGTTGAGATGCACCTCTTCTTCTTCGATGTAATTGCCCTCTAGTGTGATGCACTTAGACCAACGGTGTTCAAGTGCCATCAGCCCAGAACTGAGAAAAGTCAAGGTCCTTTCCATTGACCCACTTCTCAACTGCCGTCACGACTTTTTCGTCAGACCGGAAATGACGTCCAAGGATATCCTTTTTCAAGTTTGGGAATAGGAAGAAGTCACTAGGAGCTAGGTCAGGTGAATAGGCGGTATGTCGTATTAATTCATACCCATTTCGCTCTACAGCATCCATTGGAACTTTGCAAGTGTGGACTTTCGTGTTGTCCTGTTGCAGCAAAACACCTTTAGAGAGTTTACCTCGGCATTTTCACAGATGGCGGTTCTCAGCTGATTTAGCAAGTTTGCTTAGTACACTCCAGTTATTGTACTTCTCTTGGATAAAAAGTTCAACATCGTAACACCTTTTGCGTCCCAAAATACAGTGGCCATCACCTTGCCAGCAGATGGTTGCATCTTGAACTTCTTTGGCCTCAGGGACCCAGCCCCTACCCACTGATGACTCATGAGTTTTATTCCCTGGCTCATAATAATGAACCAAATTGTCATCTCCAGTCACCACACTTCAACAAGGCACTGCATACTGATGCTCTGGTTGTCATTTGCTCATCGCTAATGGATTTGGAGACCCAACGGGCTGTTAGCTTGCGCATACCTAAACCATCATGTAAGATTGTTAAAATGCTACCATGTGAAATACCTAATGCCTGCGCTATTTCTTCCACCTGAATTTGCCTATCAGATACTTTCTTACACATTTCTTCGTCGGTGGCATCCAGGCCTGGCTTCATCTTCTAAAGACGTTCTACCGTGTTTGAATTCCCCCACCCAGAATTTAACTGAAGCATAATTAAGATGGTGCAGAAACCCATAAACATTGGCTAACTCGCCGTGTATTTCCTTGCCTGTATTACTTTTTAAATACAAATACCGAATTATAGCATGGTACTCAACTTTCGATAAAAAGCATGCCTTTCCATCCCTATCCATGTTTGACATTCAATATCTTATTAAAGAATGACTCGATACGAGTGCAATTTTGTACCCAGGTATAAAACATGTATTGAAACAAGGCATGAAAACCGTGACCGTCTCGGTCAATCGGATAGGCTGGTTACTTATTGACTCGCCCTCGTATAATTTTTCTAAATGGTAAGTCAACACCGATTGTGCCAGATTTTAGATATAGCGTATGTTAAGTACACATACAGTATGCTATTACACTTTCTAACATCATGTATTTATAAAGATTTGCCAAGAAGAATCAGCTACCGGTTTTGCAGCATGTGACACTTCCCAGGGTTGGGGCACTTAAAGTTATAATGGACAACCTTACTTCACACAAGGCTGTAAATGGTGGGGTAACAGGTAGGCTGAGATTGATTACTGTAAACTTGTAAACAGACATTATTCTGCAAAGGGTCTGGTAACAGGTGGGCTGAGATCGATTACTGTAAAAATATAAACAGATATTCTTTAAAGGATCTGGTAACAGGTGGGCCAAAATAAACTTCATTTTTGAAAATACATGACGGTATGACTATGCGCTTCATGAAAAGATGGCATGCATGGAGCATTGCAGTTCATATCCTCATGTACAATCTAATTAATATCAGATCTTCTCTAATCCTCCAGTGTAATGGATTGCCTATGTATAATCAGAAATGAAATTTACGTTTTATAGTTACATCATACTTTCAATTCTTATGCATTTTCAAGAATAAAATTTATTTCTTTCATTAACATTCCACAATAATTTCTATCAGGATTCCCAGCCATTAAAATAGATGTACTATATTCATCATGATCCACACAGGCATTGTTCACAGCTGCACCACATTCATTTAAGAAATAAGATATCATTTATAAATGTAAATATGAGGAAATGGCTGTCATTACAATTTGTTAAGATATCAAAAGCTAAAAACATCGGAAATGTAAACATTACAAAATGTATGATACAAGATAACCACTCGATACTAGTATATCTTCTACCAAGGATTCTACGATTTCCAACAAACTTGCTTCCCAGTGACACGAGTGAATGATTAAAGTCACAGAATGTTGGTTTTATATCTTCTACCAAGGATTCTTTGAATGTTAACTTGATTAACATTTTGTGTGATGCCTTTTGTTATTAATTTTTTTTCTCAGGAAATATATTAAAAACTAAAATCCTCCACCCCGCCTCATATTTTTTTGTGACCCCGGATGATAATCTACTAATCAAGTTGAATTGGCCTGATAGTAATGTACTGAAGCAGAAATTATCACTGCACACACAATGGTGAAGTTAAATTGTGTGATAAGCACAAGAATTAAAATGTAGCCACTGCAAAAACTACGGATACACGTACCCCTACTGTGTTTAGGACAGAATTGTGTGATGTCATAATTAGACGAACATACACGTACAGCAGTGAAATCAATATATGTTCTGTTCAGATATTAGTCTGCAAAACAACCACAGAGAATAAATTAATGCCTCTTAGACTTAGAGTAGCTATTTGTATTCCTTCCTTCAAAGGGCATATATTGCTTTGCACATGTCAGTCGGTAAATTGATCATCCTTTGCATTTGATAACTTAAAATGCTTTACCTCTCAGACTGCATTGGTTTATATACACATTGTCCCTATTGCTTGGCAGGTCGGTATGTTCAAGGTCACGACAAGGCCAGATATTTATCTTGTACTGCAAATAACTGGAGAACGGTTTATCTCAGACTTCATATTTGATATGCTGACCACCGAGTGCTGTATACAGTGATCGGGGGGCATACTAATATATGTTTTAAAAACATTACAATCTGAACATGGAGAATGTTTCCTAAAAGTGGAGTGATGTTGAATCCATGTAGGGAAAAACCACTCTCTCTCTCGGAGTTGGGGATGGGGGTTTTAAGATAAAAATTACAAGAAATTGGTGAAATTTGGCAGGGGAGGGAATATGTCCCAAAGCAGTGCGAGGTGATTTGATAAATATCATTGACAGTGTGGATGCAATTCTAGATGTTCTCTACATTTATTGTGTCATCTAACCTCAAAGTCAGCAAGAATGCATGAGAGCTCGGGCTTGGATTTCTCGGGAAAAAAATCTCAAACTTAAGTTTTCTTTTATTTGAGCAGTCAAAATTTTATTAAAATCTCAAACCCCAGTCAAAGTTTCGATTTAAGTTTATTTCAAGAAATCCAGGTCTGCTTAATAGTGGAAGGACTGAAAGAAATGATCAAAGTTTGGCGAGTTGGGGGAGGGGAAAAAGAAAGTGGTGTATAGATACCAAAAAACTTGTATAATCCATGAAAACAGCAAAATAATCAGGAGCTCTGAAAGACTGTTTGCAATGTATGATATGCATGTATATCTGAACATTTCTATGGACTGCATAGTAATTGGTAATAGAGGTGACATGAAGGATGTTGAAGTTCATTGATTTACTGATATATAACACAATCACTTACAGGAAGCAGATCAGAAGAGAAGACGCTAAAGTGGATAATCGATATGACGATAGGGTACCCCGGGGCAACTCCGTACAACTCCCATGGCATGTTTGTGGGATATTGGCCACCCCATACAATAGATATCCACTACCGTGTGTACTCGATAGAAGACATTCCAACCGAGACACAAGGCCTGACTAACTGGATGTACGATCGGTATCAGGAAAAAGAGGTTCTTCTACACGAGTTCTACACAAAGAGCAAACCCCTGGATGAATCTGACAACCAGAAAAGATGCATGCCCCGAATAAAACGTCAAGATCTCGAACTTGATAAACTAGTCGCTGGTTTCTTTTACGTGTTTTATTTGTGTTCATTTATCATTTTCTGGTCCTATGTGTACTCCCCTGTGATATGCTTACTTAGATTAATCATGAGTTTTGTATTTTAGATTTTTAATGACAGATTTTGAGTATTATTTAACGTAGTTTTTGTGATGATTTTCGTACAATCAGGAATATTTTGATTCAGAGTGACTGATGATCTGGTGCATTCTTTTTTCATGGAACTTTTTGCCCATGTTTTGATCATTTTTTTTCATTAAAGGATCCTCAGATTTGTTTTTCCAATTTTGAAATTAAAATGAAATGGAAATAGCTTCATTATTTTTACCGATACATCTGAAAATCATATGTCCATTTGATTTTGAGATTAGATACGTTTTTACTAAATTGTCTGCAACAATGACTTAATTGGCAGATAGAAACGTGGAAGTAGGTTTTTTTTCCATCAAATACATTTCTGTTTAATGGGAGATCTCTATAGTATAGCATGAAATCAAGATGCTATAATTTGATGGCATAGCTAGCTAGAATAAGGCTTGTAATTGCTAAAAGAACATTAAGTTCACAGGTATAGCTTTTCTATCAAAGCATTTGATTTGAAATTTTTAAAATTGTTTCTTTGGAACAGGAAGGGACACGTCATCTGTATTCTAACAATAAATGTCCCATCCTCTTACGTGCATCTCCATTTGTATCTATAATCCAAAAAAGATGTACAAGTACTTTTGATAAGGATATTGAAGAGTCATTATTGAATACCAATCTACTTTAATTGGTTCTCAAGAAGCCAATCAAAACCAGGGCATTTTCCCCCTTAGATGTGTAAAAATTTACAATTTCAGTTTTTATGTTCATTGCATTTAAACAGATTATTTATAATATATACGAGTAAATAAAAAAACAATCTCAAGTAAATATTGCAGGGACCATTTTCATATTTTGTTCATAATGAAAACACAAATCTGGTATTTTCTTTGGCTCCAAAGTGTGCCACCAATAAACGTGTGGTATTGAAGTCAGGGGTGAAGCTTCATGACGCCCGAGTAGTACATACCTACACATAGTTTTAATAACATATTTTTGCAAAAAATATGCACACAATAAAATCTCATATTGCTCTAGCATTTATTGCATTTTTTAAAATCAAGAGAAAAATTGTACATGTATTTGTTTTATTTTTCTTCACATACTTTTATAATTACTTGAGTCATTTAGACAATTATGATAATATGGACTAAAGAACAACAGTTTAGCATGTATAGATAAGTTTACATAGATATTAAGTTTATAATCCGCCGACATTCAAACCTAATTTTTATGAACTCCAGCGATGAGTAGGCCTAATAATAAATCCGAAGATAGTATATACCTATTTTGATTTGACATGCAAATTAGAGTAAACCAGCCCTTATTTTCCTAAAATTTCTCACAACCTCCTGCCTTGTGGTAAGAGGGGACCCCCTTCACAACTTGCCCCCTCTGGCTTTGGTGCTTCTCGCCCCCATGAAACCTGAATTCCCTATATATCAAAACAGCGCTAGCTATGCCCCTGAAAATGATGCTTGTGGTCAGGTGCTCATAGTAGAGTCCTTTGTAAGCAGGTCAAATTCTGGCATTGTCACTTAATGTGAAATCAGCAGTGAATTATAGCTCAACGTTTGTGTCGATATCCATGCAAGTCTGTGATCGAATCCATAGAAACCCTAGTCTGGCTAATCTTCATTGTTAGTGTATTTTATTTAAAAAATAAATGTCCTGCAGGCGATATTTATTGTGGTTATGAAAACAATTGAGGGAAACATTGAGCAATTTATATTAAATATTAGCACAGGCAATTATGCAGAAATTGCCCCATGCTTCCTCCATTTTTCACATCTCCAATAATACAACAACCAGGACACAGGGATTTCGTATATATATTTTGGAATTACTTATTTAAGTATACTTGAAGGGAAGGGGGCAGCTTTCATCCTTCTATTCATCAGTTCAAGCTTACATTCTTGCCATTCAATACCGCTATCAAAACACAGGAGAGGGGCAATCTGCCAATATATCTTGCTCAATTTGTATGTTAAAATTATGGAAAACGAACAATGTCATAAAAAGGCAAGAGGGAGACAACCCATTTATTCCTTACAGTTTGTATTTTAACTTCTGCCTATGTTGATGCTGAAATTATCAAACTTGCGTCAATATAGAGTACAAGGGCAAGGATCACCCTTTACCAACTTTGGGTTCCATCAAATCCTTATCTGTCTGGTTAAGAAGTTTAAAAGCTTTTAATTACTTGCTGAAGCTGAAATGAACTTGCAACAATGCTGAACACATCAGGTCAACTCTAGAAAATTTGGGGTCAAAAGGTAAAAGGAGTCAAGGTCAAGGAAATTTCCAACAGGATGGTTATGACGCTTTAGTTTTAACAGTCTGTGAATTTTTATGACAATTTTTGTAGGTGGATCTTTTAAGTTACGTCTGCAACATCGTTTTACCGTAAAATTTAACTTCGATTACCAAGACATGGTACACCATTGCAGCCGAACAATGTCCTAATAACAGGGTGGTCTCTCTCTGAAAATTGTTTTTTATGCAATGTAATCAAGACTTGTGTTCCATCATTTTAATGTGGTTTTATGTTTGTATGAATATACACTTTCCATTGTTTATGTTGGAATAAGTAAGGGTGCGGTGTGTGTGTGTATATATATATACATGTATGTATTTCCAATGTTTTTGCCTTCAATATCTTTACAGTTTGTAATGATAGCCATTTCCTTATGAATGTGTAGTTGCAAACAATGCAGACAAATAAATTTAGTAACACTTTAATGGGTATGGAAATTCCAGCAAAATAAGAGAAGAATGTGAATATAAGAAGTTTTATTTTTGAAAATACAAGAGCATATATGAACTGCAAAACTTTATCTGCCAGCATTAAGTATCCTGTTGTGAAGTGTCACTGTTCATACCCTTGTGTACTTTCAAAAACAAACACATGTAGAGAGATATTTTGGCCTAGATATTATCTCTCAGGCATGCATCTATACATGTGTATTGAGTTTGTGAACAATTTAATTCAGGTACATGGCAGTTTGCTGAAGTATTATAAATTTTAAATAATAAATCATTGTCAATTAATATGGACATTTATTTGTTAAACAAGTGTGACTATTGAAATGTATGTACTACATCGCGAGACTGAAATACAGTCAAACCTTGTTATCTTGCACTCGATGGAGCCAAGTTACTGAAGTTAAAATACATAGGGGACTTCCAACTTACTTCAACATATCTGTGGTATTTAAGATATCGATGTTTGAGATATACTGGTAAAATTGCATTTTTACCTGTGTAATGAAAGTTAAACTGTATGAGTATCCACATTTACCTTTTTACTACAAAGGTTCTTTGGATATTGAAGCAGCATATTATTTCCATTCCATGAATTTGTAGTTTGTTCCAATCTCAAACAATTGCTGTATTTATAACTTCATTCTGTTTGAAGTGGTACAAGGATCTGTTAAATTCTTTTCATTAATGAAAACAGGCAAGTATTGTTTGAGTGGCATTGTGATTATAATTATATGTATTATGTACAAAATATTTTTTACTTAAATGACTTAAAATATTAAATGTATAAAATATATAATTTAGCCTTGTTTATTTAACTTTTAAAATATCCTTTGATAAATTGCATTAAAAAATATCAAACTGCCAAGGAACTTTTTAAAGGAAAAGGCAACCCTATAACCACATTCTTGCTTTTAAGGTAACTCCATACTCGCAGTTTTATCTGATACAAGTTTAGAATGTATATTTATTTTCATTTATGAGAGTTAAAACTAGCAAATTATCAAATACAATGCATAGGTCATCACACTATTTAAAAAGATGTGAGATGTACATAAACAGAATCATATATCACCGTCATAAAATTGCAATTTCCCCTCAACAACGATATTAAAATTCCATACAAACTGGTTATAGCGATATAGTAGCATTCATAACAATTTCATGAAACTGTATCTTCACAAAAATATACAAAATGTCTGTAAAAAATGAAGGAATCATCGCATAATAGATTTGAGAAAGAAATCAATAGAAACAGAGTTGTTGCCCTTGGATTCAATATTTTGAAACGTATCATTGATCATTCATCTATAACTTAGACTTTTGAAATATTTTATTTTTAACAAGATTTTTTACAATAACTACAGGAAAAGACTCCAATAAAATCTATGTTCCTATCATGCATAATCTAAATAAATCGTTGATTTTGCAAAATCTGATGACATCACAGGAGGGTGATATCGTAAATGACAGTCTTCAACTTACAATTTAATCAATATTAATCTATCATATATTTCAAATTACCCGCCACTAGGAGAGCAGCCATTGCAGTTTAATTCATGACATCACACCGTCGGTTCCAGTTTATTTCATCAGCAGCACTGTCGACGTGACGACCACCTAAGTTTGGAGCCATACAGACTTTCACACGAAGAAATTAAGAAAAAAGAGAGATGGTACATGTTTCTTCATTCAAAAGTCTCGAACCTCAACTTGCCATAAATTGCACAAATGATGGATTCACAGTTTACAGTCTTTTCTATTCAGATGACTTGGTTGGGTCAGGAATTAAAAAAAACAAAACTTTTTTCCACATCTCCCCTTCACATTAGTGTAATTAAAAAACTGTTTGACAGGAAGCCATCAACCTATTTATTCGTAAAATCTACCACATGCACATCTTTGATGATCTTAGAATCTCACCAAAACCGGAACAGACTGTGTGACGTCAAAATTATTGATTTTTGTGGTCTTGAATACACAAGAGTTCCATGTCATGGCAGTCTCTGTAGATGGTGGGAATTTCATTTTTAAATGTTTTCAGATTACATACCTATAGTACTGAAGCTTATCTAGACCGTTTATCAACAGAATAGTCATTCTATCATATAATTAATCCATTTATCATATAAATGCCCCGTAACTCCTGTAAAATTTGTAGAATCAAAATGATGGTGGAAGATGATCAAATACATATTGTGACTAACAATCCTACAAAATTTGAATAAAGTCCTTTACAGCGGTCTCTGAGGAGTTGCGTCCACAAAGAGTTTCTATAGTGTCGCGTGTACAAATTCAACATCCCATAACTCCTGTAAAATTTGTCGAATTAATATGGCGGCGCTATATGATCAACTACATATGGTGACTAACAATCCTACAAAATTTGAACAAAGACCATCAAGCCGTTTCTGAGCAGTTGTGTCCACAAAGTGTTCCTATTGTGTAGCATGTACACATTCAACAAATTCCATGACTACTGTAAAATATGTCAAATCAAAATGGCGGTGCAATATGATCAACTACATATAGTGACCAAAAACCCTACAAAATTTGAACAAAATCTGTTGAGTTGTTTCCGAGGAGTTGCGTCCACAAAGTGAAGTGAGACGGATGGACAGACACTGGTACATGTATTTCTATGTCCCCTTCCCCATTGCAGTGGGGGACAACAAATGAAATTAATCCAGAGATAAAAAAAACAATTGTACCAATACCTTGAACTATAAGTGCATCACTCAATCAATTTATAAGATGAACTTTGTGGGGAAAGTGTCATTTCTGTGAATATTTCGGAAAGAAAGTCAAAATACCCCCGTGAAAAGTTGCATGAATATACATATTGTATCACTTTAATTTTTAAAATTCTTAAGAAATGTAAATGCCACAGAGCATGTAGTGAACAAACCTTTTCTACACCACAAAAGGACTTGCATATTTCACATATTTAATCATTTGAACAGTGTGCGAAATTAACCATGGACCGATAGACAATGTCTATAGAAAATCGAATCGGTCTTTAACGATCGAAATAGCTATGGACCGACTTGTCTATAGGAATTCCGAGTAAAAAAACTGGTTTCCTGCCGCTTATTAAACAGATATGAGAAGCACGACCACTTCATAGATATTACGCTAAACGAAACGTAGTAGAAGTGACTCAGATGAGGAATCAGACTGAAACTGAGCTGGAACAAAATGAAAAATAAAACGGAATTCTAATTGAAAAGCTTGTGCATGAAATTGAAAAAGAATATAATTAAACTATCATGAACGAATTACCAAAATCAAATTGTGTCTATTATTTATTTTTTTAATAACAATGAATATTGCATGTTAAATTTTGGTCTATAGGAATTTGTTGTGGTCTATAGGAAATGAAATGACTATGGACCAAAAGTCTATAGGACTTTAAAGTTAGTTTCGCACACTGTTTGAACCATTGTGATATTGTTCCTGTGCAACACTGTAAACCCCGACTGATTTTCACAATATGGAGACTCCAAATGTAAAGCAAAACCAAATAAAAGCCAAAATAGTGTCTAAATACAGTGTATATATACAGACAACCTGATTCCAGGATACCTCCAGCTCCCTCAGATTTATTCTTAACATAAAAAACATACTACATGTACTGTGTAATGATATTTATGACAAACTTCAGTGAAGTCACTTGTAAAGTGAAGATCACTACAGGTACGTTATTTCTAAAAAGTTGATCTACACATTTACTCTGCACAATTAACTAGAAATTAAAATAGATAAAACATGCTTATAAAATTTTATAAATGTCTATAACCTTGGCAGGCTGTTAGTACATGTAATTTCATATCGAACAGTGCATTTCATTTCTTCACCGTTTGACCCGGAAGCAGTTGTCGCTGTACTGACTTGGAACATGGCTTATTAGAGGGCGTGCACGATATTGTCTCTACATCCTCTGTATAAAGTTTGTCCTTTCTGAAATGATCACAGGTGTAAAATGTATACAACAGAAATACAAAAATGTTATTAAGTTTAGTCATTTCTTGCAATGTCATTTTGTTCCAAAATTTGTTATTAAAGAATTAAAATGACTCGTACAAATAACTTTCTGTAAATAAAAATAATTTTATGCATTTCCAAGATCGAAACAATTATAATCTTTAAATTACATCCCCTGAATTTTTGGTTCCTGCAATTCATATATATATATATATATATATATATATATATATATATATAAAAGTTGGCTCCTAGTGTAACTTTTGATGGACATGCAATCATTTCAAAGTTGATAAATATCATTCATATTTCTTTTTTATAATACTGGAAAGGGTTAAGATGATTTGGGGTGAGAAAAAAAAATCACCAACATGAGCTATATACTATCTGTTGAATTTGAAAGTTATTTGATATCAAAAAGGTACAAACTAGAAAAAAAATTGCCCCCTCCAGCCCGAAAACAGTGAATAATTAAGAAATTTTAACTTTGGTTAAAATGGGTCAATACACATGAAACTTGAATTTGATCTGAATTCATCAATATCAAAATACACATTAAACATATGCTCCTAATCTACAAGCACAGCACAAAAATGTGTAGAAAATAGTGAATTATCATAAATTTTCCAAGTGTCAGAGTAACAACTTTGGTGAAAAGGTCAACTGACATGATCTGCAAGTCATCAAAAAGAGATACATGTTTACCACACATTCAAAACAGCCTGGAAAACTAGGATGGAATGCGAGACAGAAAGAGGCAATACTAAGTGCCCCAATTATTTCATGGTGGGGGCATAAATGATTTATCCAACAAAAAGGTAATAAATATTGTTCAATTAGTTAACAATATTTTCCTACATATTGTCATAATTTTGGAGTTTCACTAATTCTGTTCACTTGTTTATCTTGTATGCATGCTCAGCATTTATTGCTCTATACTGTTATCACAATGGGTAACGGGATATGTCTGTCAGCGTCCTACACTAGTGGTCGCCGATGTTCTCATGGGAATATAAGGGTTAATTGTTTATATTCCTGATTAAGGTTAGCCATTATCGGTGCTTTATGATTTTGGCTGGGAACCTTGAAGTTTGAGGGGCATGCCCAAGTTTGAGTCAGTTCTGTATTGGAGTTTAATACAGATGGATGTCAGTTCTGCTCCGTAAGCAGATGGACTGATGTGTATATTGAACTTCAACTATTTGAAGTTGTTCAACATAAATGTTGTGTGTAAATATGTGTATATTTGTAAATAAACTGTAAATATAACATCTGCCTTATTCTTGGACAATAGCACGTTACAATTTTGGTGGCAGCGGTGGGATTATTATTACAAGTGATATGGCAGAAAATTTAGATACCCCAACTGTGCTATTAGGAATAAGACGTAATAGGTCAGATACAGGAATAGGGACGATGACATCCACCCCTCATGAGATCCAGCGTATAGAAAGAGAATGTGCAGCGCTTGATAGAGAAATACGTAATACTACAGCGGCACTCAGAAACAATAGTTACAATGATGATCATCAAAGTAACAGGGATTTCATGAAACCTTTAGTACGTCCAGCTGCATATGATGGGTCTGAGCCGTGGGATGATTATAAAGTCCAGTTTGAACTCGTGGCGGAGATAAATGGATGGGACGACATAAGGAAGTCCATGTTCTTAGCGTCCTCGTTAAGAGGTGCTGCACAAGGAGTGTTAGCTGATCTGGAGCCAGGAAAACGACGTTCCTATGTTGAATTGTCAACTGCACTAAGTCGCCGTTTTGGATCCGAGAACAGAGCTGAACTGTTCCGAGTTCAGCTAAAAAACCTTGTCCGGAAAAGAGACCAATCACTTCCGGAGTTAGCTCAATATATAAAACGATTGAGCAGAAAAGCTTACCCTAATGCTCCGCGAGATCTACTGGAAACATTGTGTCGGGATAATTTCATAGACGCCCTTACTGACTCCGACATGAGACTGAGGATTCAGCAAGCGCATCCAAAAACCATTGATGATGCTACAAAACTGTCCGTGGAACTGGATGCATTTAATATGGCAGAAAAACAGCGAGAAAAACGAGCTACTACAGCGGTGCGGAATGTAACTGTCAGTGACTATGCAAATGAAAAATCATTCAGTGCTGATGTCATTAAAGCATGTATGGGAGAAATTTCAAAGGAACTCGTTGAAATGCGCAAGGAAATAGCAACAATGAAAAAATCGAAAGATACATGTGCTGCTAATTCAAAACCATCAACAAAAGAAATCCGTTGTTGGAACTGTGGTGGGAATCATTTTAGAAGGAACTGCCCGAAAGCCAAAAAATCATCAAGTTCTGGTAAGGGAAACCCGCGATCTTCTCGAATATCGAAGGACGGGTCTGGTATGTATGTGGATGGATGTATACATGATGTCGAATCTGTACGATTTCTTGTAGATACAGGTGCCAATGTCTCCATCATTAATACCAGTGTCTACAGGAAAATGAATCCACTCCCCGAATTACAATCTTCTAAAATGAATATGAAGATGGCTGATGGCAAATGTATTCATGCAAAAGGGATCGCGACAATGAACGTGACTCTTGCAGGCATTTCTGTACAGCACGAATTCTGGATTGTTGATATTGATGAGGACATCGAGGGATTGCTCGGATTTGATTTCTTGAAGGCACATAAATGTGTTCTTGATGTAGGAAATAGTCAGTTTAAATTGAATGGGCATATTGTAAAATGTTCAACATTCTCGTTCAACTACATGCGATGTTGTAGGGTTGTTCTGGAAGATACTAGTGTTGTTCAAGCTGGAAGTGAGATGTTGCTTCAAGGAAAAGTTTTGGATACCGATTCAGTACCGAAGACCGGCCTTGTTATTCCTACGGAGAAATTCACTGAAAAGTACAAACTGATTGTAGGGAAAGCTGTAGTAGATTTGTCGAAGGAAAAAATTCCTATACGTGTGCTCAATGTGTCAGACAAATCAATCAAACTTTATCCGAGAACAGTAGTTGGTCACTGCGAAGCTGTAACAATAGACCGAAGTGAGGAAACTTGTTCTTATCCAGATGGCAAAATTCCGGATCACCTTTCGACTTTACTATCTGAATCATGTGTCAATTTGGATGGAAAACAATCAGAAATCCTAAAACAGTTTTTGATCAACAACAAAGATGTGTTTGCATCCGACAAATTAGCACTTAGTCGCACAGGAGTAATCAAACACAAGATTGACACTCAGGGCGCTACACCCATCAAACAACAACCCCGTCGAATGCCATTTGCTAAGAGATCTGAGGTGTCATCACAGATCGAAATGATGTTATCTCAGGACGTGATTGAAAAATCAAACAGTCCTTGGGCTTCACCAATCGTATTGGTGAGGAAGAAGGATGGTTCCCTTCGGTTTTGTGTAGACTATAGAAAGTTGAATTATGTTACTAAGAAGGATTCATTTCCGGTTCCCAGAGTTGACGACAAACTGGACGCTCTAGTTGGTTCTCAGTGGTTTTGCACCCTTGATTTACAAAGCGGCTATTGGCAAGATGAAGTGGAAGATCAGGATCGTGAGAAAACTGCCTTTGTGACCGAAAATGGACTGTACCAGTTCAAGGTCATGCCCTTTGGACTGTGTAATGCACCCGCCACCTTTGAAAGGTTAATGAGTAAAGTCTTATCGGGATTATCTTGGAAAACTTGTTTGGTTTATCTTGATGACGTGATTGTTTTCGGTCAAGACTTTGAGACAACGTTAAATCGTTTAGAGGAAGTGCTTTTGCGACTACGTACTGCGGGACTGAAATTAAGTCCAAAGAAATGTTTCTTATTTCAAAAGCGGGTGACATACTTGGGGCATATTGTAACCCCGGACGGAATTCAAGTGGATCAATCAAAAATTGATGCCATAAAATATTGGCCTGTGCCCGTCAACATTAAGCAGCTTCGTAGTTTTCTTGGATTATGCTCTTATTATCGCAAGTTTATTTTGAACTTTGCAAAAGTTGCTCGTCCATTAAATTCCATGACAGAAAATAAACCATTTTTGTGGACGGATGAGTGCAACACGGCTTTCCAGCAGCTAAAATCTAAACTAATGCACAGTCCGGTACTGGCATACCCGGATCCTCAAGGCTCAGAGTTCATCCTAGATACAGACGCTAGCAACAAAGCCATTGGATCTGTGCTTTCTCAAATTCAAGATGGTAAGGAGAAAGTAATAGGCTATTTTAGTCATGCATTAGGGAAATCCGAGACAAACTACTGGGTAACCCGCAAGGAATTACTCGCGATTGTAGAGTCCATAAAACACTTCCACTGCTACTTGTATGGCAGGAAGTTTCGCCTACGCACAGACCATGGGTCACTTCGGTGGCTTATGAATTTCAAAAATATTGAAGGACAGTTAGCTCGATGGCTGGAAGTTCTTGGCACTTATGACTTTGAAATAGAACATCGAGCTGGAGCAAAACATGTTAATGCTGACTCGATGTCGCGCCGACCTTGTCAAGACTGCTCATATTGTGAGCGAACTGAGCAAACTTTTCGTCAAGAAGGAAAATGCAATGTTGTCCGTAAAAAGACTCAACTTTCCTGGATAAATGGAATATCACAATCTCAAATGGCCAAAGCCCAAAGAGACGATACGACAATAGGTGTTATTTTCTCAAAATTGCAGCAAAGCCATACCAAGCCTAAATGGGAGGAAATCTGTTTGGAAAGTGTGCCAGTGAAAACTTTGTGGTCTCAGTGGCAAAGACTGGAATTCAAGAATGGTGTCCTGCATCGGAGATGGGAAGATGATACAGGGAAGCGAATTTCGTGGCAAGTGATTGTGCCAGAAATATATCGTGCAGATATATTAAAATCGCTTCATGATGCCGTTACAGCTGGTCATCTTGGAGTCAACAAAACTTTGTCTCGGATACGAGAACGGTTTTATTGGCCGGGTGTTGGATCTAGTGTAAAGGACTGGTGTCGTAAATGTGAACAGTGTTCGGCAAGGAAAGGTCCGTCTAAATCCTACAAGGCCCCTATGAAGATCTACAATGTGGGAGCTCCAATGGAGAGGGTAGCCCTGGATATCATGGGTCCCTTACCTGTAACAGAACGTGGAAACAAATACATTCTTGTTGTGGGAGATTATTTTACTAAATGGACTGAGGCATACGCAATCCCAGATCAAGAGGCTGAGACTGTAGCCAGGAAGCTCGTTGATGAGTTCATTTGTCGTTTTGGGGTCCCTTTACTTATTCATTCCGACCAGGGAAGAAATTTTGAATCTGGACTATTCATCTCGATGTCAAAACTACTAGGAATGGAGAAGACTCGAACTACAGCTTTACACCCCCAATCTGACGGAATGATTGAGCGTTTCAATAAAACGGTTGGAAATATGCTTGCAACATTAGTGTCTAAAGATCAAAGAGACTGGGACGAAATTCTCCCGATGACAATGATGGCATATAGGAGTGCTGACCAGGAATCAACGTCATATTCCCCGAATTTGATGATGTTAGGTCGGGAAGTACGTTTACCTGTGGATTTAATGTACGGAAGTATTCCTAAAGAAGAAACAAACAGTGGGCCTGAATATGTTTCAGACTTGAAGGACAAAATGTGCAAAGTGCATGAATCGGCTAGACAACATATTAAAAGTGCAAGTGATAAACAGAAGTCCGGATACGATTATTCTGTGAAATTTAACCCATATAAAAGTAGTGACCTCGTGTGGCTTTTTGATCCTAAACGCAAAATCGGCGTGAGCCCAAAATTACAATCTAATTGGGACGGACCTTATCGCGTAGTTACGTCAATTAGTGATCTTGTGTACAGAATCCAAAAGACACCAAATTCCAGACCGCGTGTTGTGCATTACAACCGATTAAAACCATTTTATGGCCAAAGTGACGCGTGGCAGCCGTCAAGCGATCAGCAGTCTGGTGATGATGACGAGGTACGTTCTATTGACAATGCGAGTTATAATGACGATTGCGAAGCAGGGATTGATGCGGTAAACGAATCCGCCGTCCTGTGGAACGATTGGATTTATAAAGTGACAGTGTAATTAACTGAGAATGTACATTGAGAAAACTGTCAATTTTAATTTGTAAATAACATGTGTGGGCACATGTCTTGGAAGGAGGGAGCAATGTCATAATTTTGGAGTTTCACTAATTCTGTTCACTTGTTTATCTTGTATGCATGCTCAGCATTTATTGCTCTATACTGTTATCACAATGGGTAACGGGATATGTCTGTCAGCGTCCTACACTAGTGGTCGCCAATGTTCTCATGGGAATATAAGGGTTAATTGTTTATATTCCTGATTAAGGTTAGCCATTATCGGTGCTTTATGATTTTGGCTGGGAACCTTGAAGTTTGAGGGGCATGCCCAAGTTTGAGTCAGTTCTGTATTGGAGTTTAATACAGATGGATGTCAGTTCTGCTCCGTAAGCAGATGGACTGATGTGTATATTGAACTTCAACTATTTGAAGTTGTTCAACATAAATGTTGTGTGTAAATATGTGTATATTTGTAAATAAACTGTAAATATAACATCTGCCTTATTCTTGGACAATAGCACGTTACAATATATTTTATATTTCCTAATGTATTTTAGCTTGTTATAGCATTATGTTCTTCAGAACTGATGGGCACGTATCCAGAAATATGGTAAAGATTAAATATAGGAATAATCTTGAAGTAATACCTGTTACTAAAAGCAAACTTGGAGAAAAGGTCTTTTATACTCTGTTGTCTGTTGTCAGGTGGAGTCTTTCCTTTCCTGTTTTTAGACAATCCACTTGCCCTACATCCAAACTTTAAGGTACCTACAATAAAAAAAAAACATGATTAAAAACAAAAGCATTTGCATTATTTTCACAAATCGTAGCCTTTATCTCTTTTAAACATTTTTCCCTACATAGTCATATGAGAAGATGAACAAACCCATCCCACATAGTATTTACATAGGAATTCCCACCTCTCCAACAAGCAGCACTTACATGTATATGAATATTGTTTGTGCCAACTTCAGTCACTAGACACCAGTCATGTCAATGATTTGAAAACCAACTGCAAGCAATCCCATCAAAGAAGATCATTTGACCTAAGCTCAGACTCGCTGAACCAAGTCTTTTTACCTGTGTACAACAAGAAGCCAATGGGCCTTAACAGTCACCTGAGTATGAACATTTTTTGGTCTTTAGAAGTCATTATGTGCTTATTATATTTCTCCTCTTTTATACTTTGTACTAAATGATAGACATACAACCATCAAACACAATTGATAATTTACAACTGAGGAGAGTAAATAATCACATCATAGCGAAATGCGATTTTCTATTTGAGTTCTACGAGCCTTAATATATTAATAGTATAAACAACCTTGCCTGAACCCAGGGCAAATGAAGTTTTACAGTTTTCAAAGAAGGTCCATGCTCATTTTAATCATGTCTGCATGCTTGCTGTACAGGGGTCATGAATTTCACAGGTTTGATAATGGGCTCAGAAAACATGAAATTCACCAATTTATATTCCCATTGACCTATAAATGTTGTACACTAAAACTGTATGCTAAAAATGGTGGAAATTGGTTCAGCCATTCCAGAGAAACTGAAAATATTAAAAAGTTTACGACCCACTCACGATGATAACTGACGAAAACAGATATATCAACACGTCACACGAGTTCTGTTCCTCCTCTTCCATCTTTCAGTGAAACAAGAGGCCCACAGGCCTTATCAGTCACCTGAGTATTAGTAAAAAGTATCACTATACTCCCACAGGCCTTATCGGTCACCTGAATACTAGTGAAAAAATATCACTACTCCCACAGGCCTTATCAGTCACCTGAGTATTAGTAAAAAGTATCACTATACTCCCACAGGCCTTATCGGTCACTTGAATACTAGTGAAAAAATATCACTACTCCCACAGGCCTTATCGGTCACCTGAGTATTAGTTAAAAGTATCACTATACTCCCACAGGCCTTATCGGTCACCTGAGTACTAGTGAAAAAATATCACTACTCCCACAGGCCTTATCAGTCACCTGAGTACTAGTGAAAAAGTATCACTATACTCCCACAGGCCTTATCAGTCACCTGAATACTAGTGAAAAAATATCACTACTCCCACAGGCCTTATTGGTCACCTGAGTATTAGTTAAAAGTATCACTATACTCCCACAGGCCTTATCGGTCACCTGAGTACTAGTGAAAAAATATCACTACTCCCACAGGCCTTATCGGTCACCTGAGTACTAGTGAAAAAATATCACTACTCCCACAGGCCTTATCAGTCACCTGAGTACTAGTGAAAAAATATCACTACTCCCACAGGCCTTATTGGTCACCTGAATACTAGTGAAAAAGTATCACTACTTCCACAGGCCTTATCGGTCACCCGAGTACTAGTGAAAAAGTATCACTACTTCCATGGGCTACGAAATCTAGAAAAAAATTCCTGTTCTGAATATCTAAGCTAAATTCTAATGTTCAGCAACAGTATAAAACAAGATGTGTTCTCAAAACTTCACTGCCCTCAAAAGTGCATACACTGTTGAAAGGCTTTTAAATAATAGGTGTATTAACATTAAAACATCGAAAGATATGACTAATTTGGACTCATCCTAAAGTCATAACACTGGGTTGTGAAATTCACCATTTTTTGTACATCCTTTTCTGCTATTCCTAAGTATGCATTTAGATTTTATACAGTATCATCAAACTTACACATAAATACTATATACTAAGTTTGGCCCCACCCTGGGGTCGAAACCCTTACTCTGGGGAAAATCAAATTTACAATTTTGGTAAAAGACTACCTGCTCTATCCATTTAGTTTAAATTCAGTATCAAAAGCACTAAAGAAAATGTTATTTAAGTGTTTTACACATAAACACTATATAACAAGTTTGGCCCCACCCTGGGGTCAGAACCTCTACCCTGGGGATCATGAAATTTACAATTTTAGTAGAGACTTTCCTGCTCTACATCACAATGCATTTAGTTTTTCTTACACGTGTGTGGTTCTTGAGAAGAAGATTTTTGAAAATTTGTCATTTTTGGGCAGTTTTTGCCCCACCCCTAAGGCTCCAGGGGTACAGGAATCCTGAAATTTACAAATTATGTTCCCCTTGTTCCAAATATGTTTCATACCAAATTTGAAAAGAATTGGAATGATAGTTATCAAGAAGTTAAAAATGTCTATTGTTCACACACTTACAGTACACAACACGAGTTTTATGCGTGTTCCACGCAACGCGGTCGAACAAATTTGCCCCAAACACGGTGGACCTTTAAAATTGTTGGCACCTTTGAAGTCCTATTTTTTCCGCGCGAGCTAGACATTGAAGTCCACGGAGGATCTCCGTGGATGCCACCGCGCATCTCCGTGGATGTCACCTGTACCTCCGTCGATGCCCCCGTGTACCTCCGTGTGATAAAACAAAGAAATAATTTCCGAAATGATTCACCCAAAAAACCTTTTCGCTTGACCAGCATGCATACCCCCACCCCATTAATTATTTAAAAATTAGCTATCAATCATTAAATTCTTGTAATTGTTGTTTAATGATACGTTGGTGTTTTCGGTACATATCCGCATGTAGACTTCCCTGCAGACGTTCACAACTTTTTATGAAATGCCCAAATTCTCGACATCCTGTATATAAACGCCTGTGTTATTCCTACCACTCGTCGGTACATTGTTTTATGGCACGTGAAGCACAATTTCACCAAATAAAACAAGGGTCATGAACAACGACAATCACATGCCAGTAATTTCAATTTCATAAATAGCAGTTAAAAGAAATGTGTACCATAAGCAATGGTTTATTTTTGACGTAAGGTTTTTATTGTAATTAGGAATAGGTGATTAAGGTCAGCTATATACATGTACATGTTTACATTGGAGATGAATTTCATTATGTACTCAACTGTGAAGCAATGTGAGCAAAGAATCAAATTTTTATCACCTAAACAAATAAATATTAAAAATATCTTTACTTTTAAACAAACCTTTAGAAAACTCCGTACTTTCATTAAGAAAATAATAAAATAAAATGTGCTACCCTACTTAGAATGCCCATGCTTCACATTAATGATAACATGGTTTTTTTTCCCCAACTTGATAAATACTTTATTATACGCATGTATTATTTACTAAATGTATATATAACAGCTTTTTGTCTTTATATTTTTGTATACCATTGCATAATGGTTATGCGTTCCAATAAATTGAATTGAGTACATGTAGTCTTGAAATATCATGAAGTATAGAGTTGACAACGATTGAAATAAAAATGCAGCGTTTCCTCGTTTATTCAGTGACTCACAAACTTGCGCGTCTTCTGAATGAAAGTTGTAAAACAAAAGTACTAGGTTTTAGTCAGTTATAACATAATACGGGGTAAAATTCATCTCCGCTAGCAATGGGTTTTGGGTCAACTGTGCCTTCGTGGACGAATAATCTTGGCTAGCGAAGGGGGGGGGGGGGGGGGGGGAGATGCCTAGATAGTCCGCTTGCATTAACATGCATTATGAAGGTGAAATCGAAGAATTGTCCAGTAAATCCAATGATGTTGCAATATATACAGCATGTTTTTATTTCATTTTTGATTGAGGGGGAGATAAACAGCTAAGCACGTAACATCGTTTTATAAAAGGGGGGGGGGGGGACTCATTCATTAGTCCTAACCCCGACCAGCCGAAAAATTTAACATGTTAAGAAAACAATATGGGAAATAAAAAAAATATATCAGAATGAAAGGGGATGGATAATCAATCAGAAAAAAAATTGTACTTTCAAGATTTATACTGAACGTATTAAACTTCCCGTATCTGCATACATTCATGAATATTATAATCAATGATTACCAATGCTCTCTCTCTCTCTTGCTTTCATTATCTAATGCATCTAAATATTAAATTAAAGATTTTAATAATCGATAGCGTACATATGAATAAAAGCAAATAATCGTTAAGTCATTTCTGTTTATATTAATATTAGTCTTTTTTTCATGAACTAGTTGCATTTGACACCGAGGATTTACATCCTTAAATATTGATTACAAGCACGTAGAATCGGAGAGGGTGTAATTTGAAAGCTTGAAAGTTAAGGATTTAGCCTTGTAGCTTGTAGCGACCTACCCACTGCACGATTTAAGAGGGGGAATTGAGTCAGTTTCAGACTAACCCCCCCCCCCCCCCCCCCCCCCCCCCCACCACCCATGTACACAATTTAAGGTTTTCATAATCGGACAATTTAAGCACCATTTTTATTGTTATTTTATTACTTGTCAAGAATTTTACACAACTTAACCGGCAACATACCCCTTTTGATACATTGAAAAATATAAGTAATGTTAGCACGGGGCTCTATAAAGTTCAATCTGCAGTTTGGTCATACTTTGTCATTCAATAACTTACTCAAAATAAAAAAAAAATGTTTGTCGGGTTAGCGGTACTATGATGTATGACTATAACAATGACCTGTGTATAACTTGTACATTCCATGCAAATTCGAAGGGGTTTTCGCCTCAGTAGAACAATGGGGGTCAGCTAATCCGTGTATTTGAAATCAACAGAAGTGCTTAGCTTCTTGCGGAAAGTGTGAAATATATTGGGTCGGCGCAAGATACCCGTGATCTTAGACTAGATCTGATATCGCGCCGACCCAATATATTTCACACTTTTCATAAGAAGTCAAAACCCAAACTAGCTAACCGTAATTTAGTTATACTGTGACAAAGACCCTAGGAATGTGCATGGTATATACTTATCATTGCATTATACAGACACTCTCGATGAACATTTTTTTTAATGAAAACCTTTATCAAAGTACATTGAACATAAGTCTCGGTCAAATGTAATTAACTCGGGATTTTAAAAATAAATCATTCGATGGTTTGTAATTTTGCTTCTATTAATTATGTAATAAATTAATTCCAATTTGTTAATCATCAACAATGCTCTAATTTCTATATTGGATCAAGTTATATTTGTCAAGATGCATATTAACACAATATGATGGAAGTAATTATGTTTAATTTGTCAGAGAGAGAGAGAGAGAGAGAGAGAGAGAGAGAGAGCACATCAGTAATTATTAAATATTCCTATCACATGTTGTACATGTATGTTTTTCATTTACTGAATATACTAATTCGCATTCAAAACAGGAATTGCCTGCAAGTACGCATTATTTAAACATAGAATTTAAGAATATTTCAATGAAGAAAGAAGACTAAAAGAAAAATTTCAAAACCAGTTTTTCTTAAAAACATAATATATAGAGTTTGGTATCGTTGGAATTGGCTCAAAATGCTGAAAAACAATATAAGTATCAGGGGGGAAAATATTGACAATTTTTTCTTTTCTTAAAATTCCACCCTTATCTTGATTATTTGGCCTGCGGCACATTTTCACATCTCCCGTAAGGCGCCCGTGGCCAGAACAAAGCTCCTAGCAGCTGTGTGTATTCGCAAATAACATCGTGTCGTGTACTGTAATAACTGACCATTTTGGCCCCACCCCAATATCAAAACCCCTACCCCTGGAATAATCAAATTTACAATTTTGGATAAGGACTATCTGTTCTTTCAATTTTAGTATCGATAGCATTAAAGAAGATGTAATTTAAATGTTTTACACATAAACACTATATAACAAGTTTGGCTCCGCCCTGGGGTCAGAACCCCCACCCCGGAGATTATAAAAATTTACAATTTTGGCAGATGTCTTCCTGCTCTAAATCACTAAGCATTTAGTTTTTCTTACATGTGTGTGGTTCTTGAGAAGATTTTTGAAAATTGGTCAATTTTGGCCCCACCCCTAGGACCCCAGGGGTGCTTGAGTCCTGAAATTTACAATTTATGTCCCCCTTGTCCCAATGATGCTTCATACCAAATTTGAAAAGAATTGGACTGGTAGTTATTAAGAAGTTAAAAATGTTCAATTGTTAACACACTACGGACGAAAACCAGTTGCAATAGGTCACCTGAGTTTACTCAGGTCACCAAATTGCAATTGCTGGAAAAATAACAAATTTTAAACCTACTGGTCAGAAAATTACAGAGGCCAGTGTGCAGAAATATGATTTTTTTTTAGGTCACCTGAGTAAACCCAGGTGACCTAAAAAAATACACTGGCAGAAATATGATTTTTTTTTGGTCACCTGAGTAAACTCAGGTGACCTAAAAAAAAATCATATTTCTGCACACTGGCCTCTGTAATTTTCTGACCAGTAGGTTTGAAATTTGTTATTTTTCCAGCAATTGCAATTTGGTGACCTAAACGCACTCTTGCTCTTTTGTTCCGGTTCACTGAACTAACTCTTTTTACTTATGTATCGAAGAACTAACTCTTCTTACTTATGGATTAAAACACTCTTTTGTTCTTACCTGTTGTTGACATAGCCCTGGTTTCCTGCAAAAAACGAATAAAAACTTCATGTACATTATATATGATCTATTCAAGTCTCAAGAATTTAGTATATACATGTACACTTTAATAGAATAAGTCCGGAAATACAGCCCAGAGTTTGGGAGACTAGAGAATACGGAAATATAGCCCAGAGTTTAGGAGACTAGAGAGTCCGGAAATATTGCCCAGAGTTTAGGAGACTAGAGAGTCCGGAAATATTGCCCAGAGTTTAGGAGACTCAAGGTCTACTGGTCTAGCATGTCGAATATACTGTCAATCCAGTTTTATATGTAAGGCTATTATTTTTAGGGTTATTTCTTATAACTATTAATTCTATTACTTGTCTTTATGAGGACAAATGTCAATCTCACAGAAAGAAGTTTTATGCGAAAGTAAAAATTGTGGATGACATACTGAAAAGCGACAATTTTCGAGGGGAAAATGAAAAAATTAATTTTGGAGCAAAGTAATAGATTTAATTCTATAAATAAAGTTCTTCAAATAACTTGAAATATTTTCATCAGTTCTGACAATTACAGTGTACATACATGTATATGTTTAAATTTCAAAATTAAAATCTGTGTTTTCCATAGCATTGTAATGTAAAACTCTTACTTGGAGTGTTAGTGTCGGATTTGAAGGTTGAGATTTGCTGCTGTTCTGTGCTGCGAATTCTTCAGATATAATCTGCACTTCCTGACTATCTGGCAAACAGTCCAGGTCAATACTGTAGGCTCCACTACTCTGACTGTAGGACACAGAACTAGCCTGACTCAGGGAATCCGGAGCACTGTCCATCTCCTCACAACTCATCACTCGCTGGACCGGAGGAGCGCTGGGCAGGGACTCAGAGGGTTTCTCAAAATTCTTCTCTCTGGATTGAGTGGAAAAGTAATTGGAGAGACAGGAGTCAGATACCACTCTTTTGTAATTTTTGTTCGCTTTGTCAGAGTTGGTGGCTACATTGTTCAGTTTTGAGAATTTAAATTTAGACCATGTAAATGCTGAGCCAGGGGAAGGCTTGGGTGTGGAAGGACTTTGTTTCATTTTCAAAATTTCCTCTGTGTCTCTTGATTTTGAAGTTGGGGAGTTTGAATTTGACTTTTTTTCTGCAACATTATTCTTCACACTACTTTTCTCTTCTTTTATCTGTGTAGTACTTTCATGCCTCTGAATTTCAGCTGATGAGACAAAAAACCTGAAACAATACACAAACACATTTAACTAAACAGTCAAGTTTTTAATTCATATTGAAATTATTTCACTTAAATTAACCCAACAAGAAGTATTTAAAAAAATTTATGCTCTTCACAAGTGTTTTGTCAAATTATTGGAAATTTGATTTATGACCTTGGCATTTGACCTTCATTATAAAGTTGAATAAAACTTTAAACCCGACCTTTCAGTTCCACTTATGAAGCTGGTATCTGGTATGATAAATAAGTTATGATCAATGTTAAAAATTCAAACAGCTAGGCAACCCCCCCCCCCCCCCCCCCCCACCATTATGTCAGTCTCTGATTGTGGTGGGTGGTGGCAAATAAACGCAAGTACCAAGTTTTGTTTTGGTTTTTCTTTATATTTCAAAAAAGCACTTGATGCAATATCTGATTCAACACACCAGTTGAGCTTATCAAACTGCACAATATGTTTCTTTACCTGCTTTTGACAATATTTTTGGAGGCATTTATATTGAACTTTTCTCTCTTTTCCTCCAGTAGGACAGCAAACCTGTTACGTTTTGGAGATGGTTTGGGAGATGCTGGAACTGGCTCCTCTCTGTTCTCATGTCTAGATGGTGAGCGTTTACAAGTATCCTGGTCAGCGTCTCTCAAGGAATCAAAAAACTGGACTTTGTTAGGCGACATGTATATTTTTCGGAATTTTTTGACTGGACTTTTTAGGAGCTCTGGGTCAGAGCCACTGGAAGACCGATGCCTCTTCTTTGGAGATGGAAGTGAGGGGGAATTTTCATCATTACCTTCCAGGTATATGTTTGTCAACTCCGAATCAGACTTGATATGTTTGTCATCCTCTGAAATAACAATTCTAATCTAAGTATCATATTTCTGATTTGCTTTAACTGTGCGATCACTAGCAACACAAACTTACAAGCATGTCCTAGAGAATTTTAGTCCCCTGGAATACAAAGGGCTTTGGAAGGGGAGTAGGGGGCGAATGGGATAATTTCCATTTTGTATCAAAAGAAATTTAAGAAAAATAAAATACATGCATACATGCCAAATATGAAACCTGAAGGAAAAGTACCTGTGACATTATGTGTCAGATTAAAGTTCTTTTGACTGGCAAGATACAAGCATGTAGAAGGTGTGTTTGTGAAACACTGCCACCCCTGTATAGCAAAAGAGTAATTGTCACAAGGAATACACATGTCAAATATGAAAGGCTTATCAATAGCCATTAAAACTTTATCGTCAAAGTTCAAGTTTTTCAAATGTAGGTCAAACTCCAAGGTCATGAGGTCCAAAATATTGGTTGATCCAGAGGGGGTTTGGAACCCCCCTTTCTCTGGGACATCTATGTAGTTTTCAAACATTATAATGCTAATTTGTAGGCTATTATTTTTTCATCTGCAAATTAAATATCACAAGTCTCTTATTTACTGCCATTTACATGTACAACCACATTTCAAAACAGAATGACTTCCATCATAAAATTGTTAATTTTACCTGCCATTGGCCTTTCTCGATGGAAACTTTTCTTTACAACAATCTCTTTGCTCTGAAGATTTGGCCTCTCAGTATTCTGCACCTCTGTGAGTTCTGTTTTGGGTCTGGTTCTATAATTCCGGTCCCAGATACTCAATTGATGCAGCTGTTCAGGTTTTTTCTTACTGGCTTTGGGAGGCTTTGAATATATACACAACAATCATTAGTGTTGAACATTCGTAAACTATCCATAGTCATGCTAGACCTCATCAGAATAAGTCGTGCATGTGAAACATGCTTGCCAAATTTGGATTTTAAATCAAGATTCGTGAATTTGTTTTAATCAAACACCTAACGATCCAACTCTTAAAACCATTATGCAGTATCACATGGCAAGTGATCTTTATTTGTTTTCCATTACAATGCAATTCATTGGACAAAAATTTTAAACAGAGATGAAAACTCCTCAATATGTCACTATCATGACTAAAACATTTTCACCCCCTTGGATCTATGTGAAACTATGGTGTACCTCTGGAGAAGGTTGTGTGGCTACCAGAATCCAGACAATCCAGACAATGCTCAAACAAGTTGTAATTAAACATAAACATTTGTTACATTATCAATTTTGACCTTGACCTTTATATAAGAGACAGTATTTTATGTGTCTGTTGAGGATCATCCTTCCCCTTGCCTCTAATGTCTGATGATAATGATGATAATAATACTAAAATTCATATAGCGCCTTATATAGAATAAATCACTCTAAGGCACTTCACAAGGGTAAAAAGAGGAATGCAACGATAAAACACAATATTGAATGACAGTATGACATAAAATCTTACATATGTAAAATTATCAAAATAAAACACTATAATTAAGATCGTTAGCGAAAAGTTTGTGTTTGTTTTTTGGTGTTTGATAATTAAACAATTTATACATGTTATAATCTAAAAAGCTGTTAATTGATAAAAATGAATTTTAAGATGGACACTAGCGGTTTCTAGACCCAAGCTCGTCTCCAATATCAGACGGACAATAGTGGTTCCCACAAGTGTCAGATGGACACTGATAGATTCTTGACCAAAGCTTGCCACTTTTTACAAATGCACACTACAGCAGGTAAAGATTAAAATCAATGGATTTTCTCATACTCACAACGTAAATGTCTGGATCAAAGTCAGCAAACTTTTCCTTGGTGTAAATGTTTATATTTCCTAAAGCTATTTGGTATGCCTCATGCTGTGGAATAAGTCTTGTTGTCTATCAAGGAACAAATGCAAAGCTTCACTGATGCCCAAGATCTTATCTAAGTACAGATATCAATCATATTTGTATTTCATTCATTTGTTTACAAAATGTTAAACCACAGAATTACCATCTCATGAAAATACCATCACATAATAAACTAGTGCTAGCTGTAACAAAGACCTTTACGAATGTTCCCCAAACAATTCAAAAAGTGGTGCCATTTGTTTTAGTAAGTACCATTGAATTGTTTGACATTATACACAGTAAAAATGTCATCTCATTTTCTCTATTTTGAATTCATTGGAGAGGTATAGGAGCTAAAGCATTATCCTATCGAAATCAATCCAACGTACATGCACCTCCTGGTCTGTGAAATATTTCACACATAACCTTGAAGTGTTTGTGGCAACAAAGAGATTTTGTACCCATTTTTCTTAATTTGGGATCTCCTGGGAAGAGGTACATGACCACTTCCTTCTGCAACCTAATACGACAATTAAATGCAGCACACTGTAGCATTTTCCAAAGCTATGCAATAAATACTTAGTTATACAAAGTCTTTTGTTTACTTCATAGTGGGTCTTCCTGACATCATCAGCAAAGGGAGATAAGCCGCAATCATCAAAGATCATTTTCATGATCAAATACATTTGATCAGCTGTACTGACATTATCTTGCATTAAAATTTTCTTTTATAAAAATGAATTCTTTTTACATAAATCTTGATTAATGAATTCCCACACATAACTCACTTTCCTCTACAATTTCGTTTCATATGACCTTTAAAACAATATGAATTTCTGGCAGAAGAGATACAACAATATCAAATACATGTAATAACTATTACAGATTAATTGGATTACAGATATCAAATGAAAGTAAAGGATACGCTCCAGCATAAGGCATAAGCTTGGCATTCATTCCCTCTTCATAAGAATCCAAGGGACGTAACCTTCTTTGAATAGGATCATACACCAGCTGATAAAGAAATGTGTTGTTGGCACGGATAAATCCCTCAATATATTCCTCTGGTACGGTGAGAGACATGTTTAGGTAAGTGCTGGGAAATTTTTTTAACAGCTGAAGAAAATAAAACAAATAAATAAATAGAAATTATATTCCATTGTGCAAGTCAAAAACTTTTACAATAAAATTGCTACAAAACATCTCAAAACAGTTTTACAAACACATGCTTAAAGTATAGCTCTTCTAATAGCAACTTTGTATGATTACATATATTATATATTTACTTTAGGAGAGGGACTAGCTAGTTGTCAGAACTTTTTGATTTGATCAATAAAATATGTTCAAAACAAATACACTGTATATTCATAAAAGTTAAATACAGTATAAATTTACAATTTTGATATCAGATTGTCTTGCTCGCTTGAAGACTTTTGCCGCTTTTCCGAGTCCAATTCCTGGTAAGGAGGCTAAATAATCACAGCCCGAGAGAATGCACATGAAGCGAAACTTCTCAAATGTGTAAAACCCGCTCTGGATCTCCATCACTTCATTTAATCGACTCTGTTCTATAAGAATACCATTTCCAAAATGATCCATCTTGAATACCACCTGCAATTCAATTTCCTGTTATACCACTCTGTAAATGTATCTGCATGTATATTGTGTTTAACGGTTATTTTCATTTTACAAAACAGGCTGATTATGATGATATAGAATTGTATGAGAGATTGCATATTTGTTGATTAATACTACAATGTATAAACATAAATAACAGAAAATATTGTGAGAATTTACTTTTCACGGGTTTCTCATTTTGTGAGTAAAATCAGATCTACAATCTATAATACTTTTTGTGTGCATTAGTGACTTGGTCATTTCATCCACATTGGTCAATACCTTCTGGCAGCCAAACAGTAGCAGATCTGAGTCCTCTGTGATGATCACTTGAGCAATGCCACGTTTGTTCAGATAGGCCAGCTGGGCATCAGCCTCATATGGAGCCACAATACAGTCAACACCCCGGGCTCTACAGGCCTTCAACAGAAAATACCGACATCAGTTACCGCAGACTTTCCGGAAAGAAGTAGAGAGCATAAAAATGCATGTTTACGGTTGTCTGGACAAGATTTATAAACCTTTTCTTCCAGTTACCTTGACATTGTCTGAATGAATGGTCTATGATCATATATGACACATCTACATCATATACATGCAGTGATTGTCTAAAGCTTTTCTGCTCCAAGTATTGATTCACAACAAGAATGGTATATTTTTCCTTGTTTTCCCTCACCTAATCTGACCTTGGATTTGACACATTCTTGGAAAACAAGTAACCCCCCCCCCCCCCCCATGTCGCAAGCCACAGCTAAAACATACGCTTCTCTATTGTTAAATCTAGGATCTAGAGAGGGCACACATATCATATGTTCAAAAGGGCACTTTTCATCGCGGCAAGACAATTTCAGGGCAATTTCATTGTATCATACTATGATAGTAATGGAGTAATCATTTAGCCTCTTTAAAAATTAATACCTGCTGCCTTCATTTTAAACTTATCAATCATCCTTGTGAAATAAAGAACAATTGCTTATATTAACAAATATTTTTAAAGGCATAGGGTCTAAGATATTGGTAAAATTTTGCATGTTCCAAAAAGGTGGCGAAATTAAAGATCATAACTAGAAAATCACAAAAAATTTCCTCAGAATGTTTACAAACACATTGGATACGATAGTAATTACAAAATAATTCCCTGTTCTCATTTGCCTAAACTGGTACCCTGTTGACTTTGCATCTCTTATGTTTGTGTGTAGCCACCAATCAGCTGGGTACCAGTTTTAATATATTGTCCTCCAGACAAACATTTTATATAGGGCTGAAACGTCAAAATGACTTCAATTTCAAAGCGCTGCAACTATTCTCTCCCCTTTCACCTGTGGCTCTCTGCATAACAATTTTTTCGTTTCTCATAAATATGCATGATGTTGCTGTACATCTGAGCAAATGTTAGTTGGAGATTTAATCTGTTCACGGACCAATCAGAACGCTTGTTCTTCCACTACTTCAGTAAACTAACCAATGCAGAATCCATATACATGTATACAACATGTGTATAACTTTGACAGTTATGAACAAGCCGGCGTCCCGGCACATCTGATGAGGAATAATGATGTTTTTCTTTCACTAAGAACAGCGATGAGAAGTCTCTCTGTTACTGGGCGTTTCCAGGAAGTCTCTATGCTACCGGGCGTTTCCAGAAAGTCTCTATGCTACTGGGCATTTCCAGGAAGTCTCTATGCTACCGGGCGTTTCCAATGAAATATTCGGAGACTAATGACGACAAGTGTTGTGTATTGGTAATACACCCCCCCCCCCCCTAAACAAGTGGACAAATATAAGAAATAAACCGTGAAACCGTTCAGATGTCATTGATCTGTAGGATTTTGTTTACTATAATCATGGTGCAAAAAGCAGTCGCAGCCATTATATAGCTTGATGTCATCTGGAACAGGGCTCGAAATTAACATATGTCCGTCAGTCTGTGACTGGCTAAAAGTCTGGCGGACTGACCGACATTTGTTTTAGTCAGTCCGATGGGACTGGTTAATTTTCTAAAGCATCATTTTGGAAAATATACTTAATATGAAATTTCATACACATTTGGCATGCTTCGATCTGTTTAATCAATCGGAAGAATCTGATTCGTAAATATAAATCCCACATTTAAGTGTTACAATATTGTCATAAGGCATAATGAGTTAATTTTCATTTTAATGATATCAACAAAATATATTTGATTATTTCTGGAAAACTCTGTTGGACTGGTAATTTTTTCTGCGGACTGGTTAAAATTATACCCCATCAGTCCGGCTGGACTGGTGACATAAAAAGTTAGCTTCAAGCCCTGTGGAAGGTCATTCTAGAGATGTGCTGCAGACCAACTATAGCTATTTTACAAGTTGTGGCTGCACCAAACCAGATCTTCCATTTAAGGTCAAGAATTATATTGGTAACAGATTATGTCATTGTCGTCGTGCATATTTATGAGAAATGAAGAAATTGTCACGCAAAGAGCCATGGGTGAAAGGGGAGGAGTGTACATTTAAGCCGTGGCATGAGGCGATTTTGACAGTGATAAAATCCCATTGCAATAAATTAGAACAAGTCCGGGAAACAATTTGACCTACTTTTAACCCTAAAATAGGTCATGCACTAATTACCAGTAAGCTGAAATGCAAACTGAATTATGTATTTCTCTTAGAGGAAGGTTGCGACTACATTTCAAGGCAATGGCTGTATCCATGTCGACAAAAAAAGAAGGGAAATTGCGGCCTAATTTCAATGCTGTACATGCACCCATTACAGAAAAAAGTCTGGAAAACATGACCTCGCACTGACAGACAGCACCATAACATAATACGTCCCATATTACTTCAACGCATTTCCGTATCCTGTGGAGTTAATGGTGATGCCCTAGAATGGATCAGATCCTATATACAAGATAGACACAAGTGCGTTACCATTGGACCCATTGGGCCGGATACCCATCAGTTACCTTTTAGTGTTAAACATTCCCCAAGGATCTGTTTTAAGACACAAATTATATTGTCTTTTTGCAAAATCCATAGGAACAATATGTCATTGCCATGGTATGAAGTATCATTGCTAGGCAGAAGATTTACAACAGGGATCGACATTAACGGTTGTCCGATTGCCCGAGGCAAGTGAAAACCCAGTTTGGACAAGTGAAACTCAATACACACTTGTCCGATGGGGCAAGTGATTATTTAAGTAGGAGATGTGATTATTATAATAATTGTGTTAAGCTTGATGAATATAAAATATTAGAAAGTAAAACCCAACTTCATATAGAGTTGTTTTCTTTACCGAATCAACAGATTATAGCAAAGGCCCATTCTAGTAGATCATACTGTATCACCAATTGACAGACAGAGATAATTAAGATAATTAGAATTACTGGTTGACAGGCTTTTTAGAGTCTAAAATAGTTCGGACAACAAAGTTTTTCATTTGGACAAGTGAAAGTTCGAGTTTACTTTCCCGAAGGTCAAATTAGATGAAAAGTTAATGTCTATCCCTGTACAAGTATCCGGCATCGCAGATATAGGATCTTTGATGATATAGAATCTTCTTTATAAATTAAATCAAGACAAGACTGAACTAATTCATTTTCAATGAAACAAAACTTAGACTGCGCCCCTATGTTACATCTCAAGGGGAACCTCACTATCAAGAGTACAACATGTGTGAAAAAGTTAGCTGTATTTTTCGATCAACATCTTACAATAGAAAAATAAGTGTCATCAGTTGTCAAATCATGTCACTATCAGATTTTTAACATCGGGCGGATAAGACGCTACTTAACAAATTAAGCTTGCAAAACCCTGATAAACGCCTTAGTAACATCTAAACTTTATTATGGAAACTGACTATATTTTGGAGTTGGGAAAAAAAAAACAACCTTGGACAGACTGCAACAGGTGCAAAATAATGCTGCTTGTCGAGTTACAAGGTCACCAAAAACGGGAACACATATTTCCAATTCTGGCAGAACTTCCCATCCATTACCAACCCAAATTCAAGATTTTGACCTATACATGAAAGGTGAAGATAACAAACAGTGATCAATCTCATAACTCCCATAAGCAACACAAATTAGACAGCTGGGTAAACACAGACCCCTGGACACAATAGAGGTGGGAACAGGTTCCTAGGAGGAGTAAGCACCCCTGTCGATCCGTCACACCCGCCGTGAGCCCTATATCCTGATCAGGTAAATGAAGTTATCTGTAGTTAAAAATCAGTGTGCAACGAACGGCCTAACAATCGGTATGAAACATGTCAGACAGCATTTGACCCAATGATAGGTTGTATTGACGAACTAGATCGTTATAACGACCATAAAATTGACGAAATGCTGACTTCAATCGAGACTGTTGAAATTCCTGTACAATCAACTTGTTTGTCAGTAGTTTGCCTCAATTTAGAAACTGACCATACGCAGAACTAGTTCTGACGTATCGAATCTGTTGAGAGATATAAACACCATATGAAGGTGATAATGGAATATTGCTACATAAATAAAGGACAATGGAGAAGCTGAAATCATCCCATTTGTCAAATAGTTGAGTTGTCAGTTTGCCGTTAATGTCTACTGTCAATAAAATATCTAAGTATGAAGCAGAAGTGTGGTGTCTTTTATTTTGAGTTCACAGGGATATATCGAATCGACATATAAATGAAAGTTATCATTGTTAATAGACAAAACGTCGATATATCGAAATGTCGAATTGAAGGCCACAGCAAGAGATTTGTTCTTCTTACGTAGAAGTTTTTGAATAAATTTTGCTTCATATGAATACAGGTCAGCTAACAAAGGAGCACAATTCATACATACTGTTCCTTCCACGGATCTGTGACGTCATACATAGCAAGTCTTTTAAATGAATACATTCCAAGTCGACCATTACAGTCAGAATCGAAGTCACGACTTGTGGTGCCAAAAATCAGAACAAAAAAAAATACGAAGAATGCTAACTAAGTTGGTCTGCAGCACATCTCTAGAATGACCTTCCAGATGACATCAAGAAGTCAACATCTCTTGAAATTTGAAAAAAAAAGTCTTAACACTCATTTTTATCAATTAGCATTTTAGAATCTAACATGTCATGTATAAAACTGTGACTTTTAATTATCAAACACCAATAAAAAAAAAAACCAAAAAACTTTTGCTATCGATCTAAAAAATGGTTTTTTTTTATTTTAATAAGAAGTATGTCATACTGTCATTTAATTGATTTATTGTTGCATTCCTCTTCTTACCCTTGTAAAGTGCCTTAAAGTAATTTGTTCTATGTAAGGTGCTTTCATTATTATCATTATTACCCGATGACGGGTGTATGAAAAAGAAAAAATCAGTATATGCACCCAGGGGTGCATGAGCCGAGTTGCATGGGATACATTGTAAAGCCAGGAATGACGTGGTATATTTATAATTGTGAAAAACTAATTTCAGTTTAACTTTTCGAGTTACTGTCCAGAAACCATATTTGTCTGAAGTTTTCAATCTATATTCGGTCACTGTGACCTTGACCTTTGTTCTCCAAAATCAATAGGGGCCTTGCTTTGCTGGTATCCAACAATATATCCAAGTTTCATTTGATTCAAATTAAAATTTTTTGAGTTATCCTCCGGAAACCAAAATCCTTTTGGAATTTTAAATCTATTTTCAGCCACTGTGACCTTGACCTTTGACCTATTTTCTCCAAAGTCAATAGGGGTCTTCCTTACCTGGTACATAACAATATCTTTCAAGTATCACAATCCTTTTGGAATTTTAAATCTATTTTTAGTCACTGTGACCTTGACCTTTGATCATTTTTTCCAAAATCAATAGGGTCTTCCTTACCTGGTACCCAACAATATATCAAAGTTTCATTTGATTAGTTTGTAAAGTTTTCGAGTTATCATCCGGAAACCAATTGTTGACGCCCAACCGCCCGCCCGCATCACCAAACCAATAGACGAGTTCAACTTCGTTGCAACTCGGCTAAAAATTTGACAACTGAGTATAATAAAATTTTCAAGGTGAATACATACATTCATCAGCTGCAGTGCCATGTCTGGACTAATGTCGATACACCTCTGGAGACACTCCCTGGCCTCAGCTCTTTTACCTTCTCGCAATAACTGGGCTGCTTTCTTTCTGTTTATTTCACGCTTTCTGTAATGAATCAAGGTCTGTTACCATGGTTACAATGTATGATCATTTACATATAAGTTACTATTAATTTTTTTTTCAATAACGATCAATTTCACATTTAATTGAAAATCTCAAAAGCAGTGTGCAGAAGATGTTGGGCTCATAAATTCACTCACTCCCTGCGAGTCTTCTCCACCTCTTTCTTGGAAGGAAGGTGACAACCGTCGAATACCAGCACTGGCTTAATGTTTTTCTTCAAGAGCATTTCCACATACTTCATGCAGTAGTACACATATCTAAAAATCAATGTTTACTTACATTTAGTACAAAAAGCGGCTGATCATTAAATGATGTTAAAAACAAACCATTACAGACAAATGCCAATATGACATACAGTTGAACACCGGTATCTTGAATACCATGGATTCAGAAGTCCCAACTGAGATATTCCAGCTGTTAACTTTTGTAAAGCTGACAATCTGTAAAATTGTTATTTAAAAACCTGTGGTGAACATAATAGAATTAAATTTTAAAACCTGTATATGTTTGTTCTTGCTATTATGACCATTCACTTTCATAAAACCAGTGTTATTTCTTTCATAATGGATACATGAAAGGTGAAGATAATGAACAGTTATCAATCTCATAACTCATATAAGGAATACAAAATAAAGAGTTGGGCAAACACGTAAAGGTTTCCAATTCCCATTCCTTCTAAAGTCATTTGTAATAGCTCTTAATTGTTTTGTATTAATGACTTTGATATCAATAAAGGTCATTCTCTTGAAATCTGAACATTATGCTTGTGACCTTGACATTTGTTCTTTTGATTTTAAAGGAAAAAATCTTGCAGAACAAGAAACGTTTGCAAAACATATGCCCCCATGGTGCAAAATTGAAAAGGGTTATACACATGTATCACTTAAATGATAGCAGTGCCAAAACAATTCAAGATGTTCTGCGGACAATATCTTTTATGTCCAGAATGTATAGACCTTTGACCATGTGACCTAAACATCAATGGGGATCTTCAACTACTTAGGATGTACCAGTGTACTGAGTTTGGTATCTGCCAAGCGAAGATTTCTCAAGATATTGAACGGACAGTATCTTCCCATGTCGAGGTTGACCTTGGACCATGTGACCTCAAAATCAATAAAGAGGGTGGGGAGTGGGTGTCATCTATTGTAGGATATACTGAGTTTGATGTCCATCAAGTAGAGGGTTCTCAAGATATTGAGCGGACAGCATCTTCCTATGTCCAGTTTGACCATGTGACATCAAAATCAATAGGGGTTATCAATTCCTTAGGATGTACCAGTGTACCAAGTTTGAAGTCTGTCAAGCAAAGGGTTGTCAAGATATTGAGCAGACAGTATCTTCTTATGTCCTGAGTGGATTGACCTTTTGACCTAAATATCAATACACATCCTCTTCTACTCATAATAGGGGTCTTGTGGTGCATTTGGGATGAAATCTGTATCAAAAGGCTGAAATTTTTCATTACCACTTTTCTTTAAAAATTTCAACAACCAAACTAGGACTGAAACGATATGCCCCCTTCACGATACATACTGCAATGCTTATGCAGCGATTCAATACTTTCAATACGATACAATGTACACTGCATGGAGATGGAGATTAAAAGAAGGTGGCGTTGGATTGGGCATGTTCTACGAAAAGGAAAAGATATCACTAAGATTGCTCTGAGATGGACACCTAATGGAAAGAGAAAAAGAGGGCGCCCAAAGGAGACATGGTGAAGGATGGTAGAACAGGAGATGAAAGATGTTGGGAAGACCTGGGGGGAAATAGAAAAGAAAGCAAAATACAGGCAGTTGTGTCATCAGCTGGTTGAGGCCTTATGTGCTGATAGGCACGAAGAGGATAAGTAAGTAAGTACAATGTACAGAAGAAACCAATAATAACAGTGAAGAAAAATAAATTCCCAACATTCACAGTCATAATTTTAAAAGCAAAAGGTTTCCAAACTGCCAAACAGTAATATGCCTGTTGGCTCTGTACTCTAAACCGATAAAGTTCATTATCGTTTTCGTCAGACTCAAGGCAAACAACAATCTGAATGTTATTGGACTCTATCTTGTCCCTCATGCAGGTATGTTAGATAATATTAAAGTACAGGTCAAGCCCGATACAAGTTTAAGCCTGATGCATTTTACTGAACCCGTTTGTAATAAACGTATTGAACCGAAAATCGAGGCAATGAATCGAACATTGAATCAAGCATTTATATTGAATAGTATGGATATTTCGGTGAATCTTTTCAGTCCTAAACCAAACCATGAAGACAAAAAAATTGCCACATTATTTACATAATGGATATAAAGGATGATTTTCTATGTCAAATGATGACACGTATGGAATAAGCTTCATAGTAAATCACACACTTGACACTAGCTTTTGTTTTAATTGCACTACCTTTAAAGCACCAAAAGGCCATTACTAGTCACATCTGGTTTTAAATCAGTCTGATTAAAACCAGACCCTCAAATTCACTCCCCTCCCCTTTTTTAATGTCCGCTCGTTGAATGAGATTGAAGGTCTGGTTTTAATCAGACTGGTTTTAGATAATCAATCAAAATCAAGTCTACTAGATAACAGATTGAAAATGTTATGAAATTTCTAAGATTTTCCAAGTTTACAGTGCCATTGGTTCACTTTCAATTGTTATTAAACTGGACTAGTACTTCAATAGTCCAGACTCCTGAGCAAAATTGATTTGCCTCACCAAACTAGCATCAGATTCCATTCCTAATGACACATATACTTACTGGTCAGTGGCTTCCCCTAGAGCTAGCTTCTCGGCACAAGAGAAAGCCCCTTTATGGAGCCAGCAATACGCATCTATCGCCACAGTGCAACCCTCAAACTTTGCGATGTTTACTGGAACATGGATCTTTTTAAGAAAAGGCAATAACCCTGTAACACCCATATTTCACAAAGAGGTCTGCCACTAAGAAAAACGAAAGAAAGAACATTGTATTTCATTTATATCCAACAACTTACAGACCATTAATCTGGTTAGGAACATTTCCTCTACAGTGAGATAATCTCACGAAAATGCGATTATTCCTCTCTC
Source organism: Ostrea edulis (assembly GCF_947568905.1). Taxonomy (NCBI): domain Eukaryota; kingdom Metazoa; phylum Mollusca; class Bivalvia; order Ostreida; family Ostreidae; genus Ostrea; species Ostrea edulis. Next base: position 68,535,767 of record NC_079168.1, on the reverse strand, counting down.
TAGCGAGAGTAAATATATTTCATAAAACCGATAAAATCAACTGCGGAGTACATCTCTTCGTGTTTCACATGAAAAGAAGAATAAAGTGCTAAAATGTCTGATACTTCTGTAAATACATAAATCAAAACAAAAACACTCAAGATGAATTTCAGCCTCCTCTGCTCTTAAGCAGCAACGTTGATATGAAATTTCTTGACTGTGTTGTAAATTTTACATAAACACTTCACATCATGTTGAATGTCACATTTATTTAGCATTGCACGGAATTTGTCATTATTTTTAATCAAATCACTTGTTCATGGGAATGTTTACTTTCTCGCTAAAGAAGGATAATTTCATTTTAGTGAGAAGATCTCGCTATAGGGGAAGTGTCCCTAACCTGTTCCGTCTTTTGGACTATACAGCGTATGTAGCAAAATTAATTTTGAACTAGCAGCAAGTCATATATCATCACCTTTTGTAAGTTTTAAAATACCATTAATATATCCTACTCAATATTTCCCATGCATTTCATTTGGTGGCCTAGAGGTTAGAGCGTTCACCCCACATGCAGCAGGCCGGGGTTCGAATCCCAGCCGCAACAGACCTAAGTCGTTAAAACAGGTAGTGAAAGTTCCATCGTCAAACGCTCGGCATCAGGTGTGAATATCACGGGTCCTTGGAGATAACCTTAAAAACAGATGTCCCGTGTTGCAGCAAGTGTGGCACGTTAAAGAACCATCCCTCACTGCTCAATGGCCATAAGCGCCGAGCAAAGGCCTAAATTTGAAGCCCTTCACCGGTCTTGGTGATGTCTCCATATGAGTGAAAAATTCTCGAGAGAGATGTTAAAACAAGATACATTCAATCAATAAACAAAACTCAAAATGCATTCATGCATGTTTATGGTCACCACCCTCAATGATGAGAGCTTCATAAAATGGAGACATACTATAAAAGTGAGACACAGACTCTGTCAGAAAGCAAAGCAAACTTTACATTTGGTAATTTGATTCTTTGTGTCTGCAAAGCGAAGTTTAGCCCCTATGGACGTTTCGTGCCGAGATGATTCACCCCTAGACATTTCTCCCAAAAAGACATTGAGCATACATTAATGATTGTCTGTTGTGCACTTATTGCTTTCTTTATTTTGTAGATTAATGTTTATAAACATCCATAATGATTAAAAAAAATGTTAATGGTCTGTGTTATAAAAATAATCAAACAAGATGAAGGGATTAACACTCTCAACAAACTAGGTAAGTGATCTAAGTGAGATTAAAGACAACTACCGCGATGGCGGTACCACTTCAAATATTAAATTAATAGCATCTATAATTTACGTTTGCCGGGATTAATCTTAATTTGAAGGCACTGAGCTCCAGATATCAACCCCACGGAGAATGTAACAAGTTATGATATTTCGTCTTCTTCAGTCATGTTTATTTTGATAAAATTAATGTAATTTCTATTAAAGAAGTTCCAGTTTTGATTGTTTATTTCCTTCAAATTTTACTCCTTAACTTCGATGAAAGAGGCTTGTATATATAAGTATGGGGGGTACAATGTTGCAATATTATACAAATCTTGATTTATATTCGATGATCTTGATGTTTATATATGTAAACACTTTGATTTATTTGTGATAAATCTCAGTTTATATTGGCAATGCGATAAATCTCAATTTATTTGCGATTTATAAATCTTGTTACATGTATTTATATATTCAATAATCTTGTTCATTTTATTGATCAAGGTATCGAATATAAATCAAAATTTATCGAATATAAACTAAAAGATTATCGATTACCATTTTTCTTTTCTTTTTTCTAAACAAGAGACCATAATTTCCTTTGATATACCCCTCCCCCTAAATCTGCCACTGGATATACATGTATAATTATTATTTCGATGATCATGAATGCAAGAAAAATCAAAATGATGTTCTGTATTACTTGAACATGTGGCCAGAAATCATCATAAAACGTTTCAAAGTGCACGGAAATGCACGGGATGTTTCGCACCGCAAACAGGGGCGAACCGTCTGAGTGTGAATCGTCTTTTGGAGCGAAACGCCCTATTTTAGTATTTACCTGCAAAGCACAAAGTTGTCCACTGTGAAGCATGCAGCTGTAATTTTCTAAATCGATGCTTTTACCTAAATCGTGTCCATTGAATATCAGACATAAACTAGATCTAGATCAGAATGTAAACAGTATCTAAATCCAATTGCAAATTGTTTTAAAAGCAGCAGATCTACCTTCGGCATATAATATAGGCCTAATACCAAAACTTCAATTTCCCGCAATATTTTTCCAGAATACTGATTTTCGGATCCTACATGTTGAATATCTTTTTATACTTTTTTGCTAAATCATGATTTTAGAATAACATTTTAAATGAGAAACTATTATCTATTTTTCATTTTAAGTCTTTTTATTAAGATAGATAGGACTTGGATTATACGAAACTCGTGAATCAACAAAAATGGCCGCCCAATCACAATCCACATCATCGCCAGAGAGCTATGCTTTAAATTTTGACAATTATAATCAGTATGATGCCCAACAAAGTTCTCAGAATACATCGGGGTATAATCCAAACATTGAAGAATTTCAATTCGTGCAGACTCAGACTTCATCAGGTAAATGTGTATATAATGTGTACTGTATACATCAACTGTACGTAAGTTTTCCATTCTGTAGACATGTAGATCACAGGGGTTTGTCATGAATTTACCGTCTCTATTCTATATAGTTAGAATAGAGAATAGACGGTGTAAAACTTTAATAATATGAAATTTTCTTGACGAGCCCCTGTGTATAGATCTAAAGGAAATTATAGCAATATATTGCCAAATTCATGTATAACAGTAATCCGAGATTCCTCTGACTCTTACCCTTGGCTTTTATATGTGGCATGTGCGGGGGAGCTCAGCTTGGTGTCACTGCTTTACCTACCTCTTTGGTCGCTGAATTCCCACTTTTCAATATGGAGTCCGTTCTGACCGTGTTTGAGGGCGAAGCAAAAAATATTGGCTTAAGTATCTAGATCCATAACAGGCCAAAAAATATCCCAAAATATTAGCATCTAACGCGCGAGGACAGAGCTCATTCAAAGTATTCTAACTTTAGACATTTTTTATCCGTATATTCATTGAACGCGGGAAACTATGCAACTGATGTAAACAGTGATTGTGACGTCATATTCAGTGTCGGTGTTTAGCAAATACACAAACATAGGGGACATGGCCTGGTACAATCGCGTTAGATATATGATTAAGAAAATAAGATTTACATGCTTTTACGGATTTTCTGTAACATCTCAGAACGACGTGAACTTGGGTACATGAGATTCAAAATGGAGAAATACATGTCCCCGCACTAGTATTCGAATCGACGCCATTGGAACCAAAATTTTCAAGTTCCATAGGTATGGTTTAATTTTTCATTAGTTTTCTATTTTTTTCTTTTAAACATATATATACGTGCTACCTATAGGGAGAGCTCTGCTCTCACAGCCCTTTGGGCCATGAGACGGCTTCACCCTCTATAAAGAACCACAAAAATTAAGCAGTGCAATACATCTAGTTCACGTCTTAATTTTTAAATTTTATTTTTATACTCGGCCAAAACCAATAAAATCTCTACATGTAGGATAATTTACAATATAAGATTTTTTTTATCAGTTCCTGTCCAGGCAATACATTACAAGCTCATTCTTAGCATACAAACTGTCATCATAACTTAATCAGTGATTTTTTTGGGGCTAAAATGCCACCGATATTCGGCTGTTTCCTCTCACTAAAATTAGCTATTTTTTCCCAATTATATATATATGTTTTTCCCAATTTCAAATCTAGGGAAATTAGGCCATTTAAAAAAAAGGTTACCCTATACTTCTGACAGAGTAAATACGTTTTTAGCTCACCTGAACCGAAGGTTCAAGTGAACTATTCTGATCAAATTTTGTCCGGCGTCCGTCTGTCTGTCCGTCTGTCTGTCTGTCTGTCTGTAAACTTTTCACATTTTCGACTTCTTCTCCAGAACCACTGGGCCAATTTCAACCTAACTTGGCCAAAAACATCCTTGGGTGAAGGGCTTTCAAGTTTGTTCAAATGAAGGGCCATGTCCCTTTCAAAGGGGAGATAATCACAAAAATGCAAAAATAGGGTGGGGTCATTTAAAAATCTTCTTCTCAAGAACCACTGGGCCAGAAGAGTTGAAATTTACCTGAAAGCTTCCTGACATATTGCAGATTCAAGTTTGTTCAAATCATGGCCCCCGGTGGTAGGATGGGGCCACAAGGGGGGATCAAAGTTTTACACACAAATATATAGGGAAAAACTTTAAAAATCTTCTTCTCAAGAACCACTAAGCCAGAAAAGCTGAGATTTACATGAAAGCTTCCTGACATAATGCAGATTCAAGTTTGTTCAAATCATGGGCCCCTGGGGTTGGATGGGGCCACAATAGGGGATCAAAGTTTTACATACAAATATATAGGAAAAATCTTTAAAAATCTTCTTCTCAAGAACCACTAAGCCAGAAAAGCTGATTTTTACATGAAAACTTTCTGACATAGTACAGATTCAAGATTGTTCAAATCATGGCCCCCGGGGATAAGATGGGGCCCCAAGGGGGGATCAAAGTTTTACACACAAATATATAGGGAAAAACTTTAAAAATCTTCTTCTCAAGAACCACTAAGCCAGAAAAGCTGAGATTTACATGAAAGCTTCCTGACATAATGCAGATTCAAGTTTGTTCAAATCATGGGCCCCTGGGGTTGGATGGGGCCACAATAGGGGATCAAAGTTTTACATACAAATATATAGGAAAAATCCTTAAAAATCTTCTTCTCAAGAACCACTAAGCCAGAAAAGCTGATTTTTACATGAAAACTTTCTGACATAGTGCAGATTCAAGATTGTTCAAATCATGGCCCCCGGGGATAAGATGGGGCCCCAAGGGGGGGGGGTCAAAGTTTTACACACAAATATATAGGGAAAAACTTTAAAAATCTTCTTCTCAAGAACCACTAAGCCAGAAAAGCTGAGATTTACATGAAAGCTTCCTGACATAATGCAGATTCAAGTTTGTTCAAATCATGGGCCCCTGGGGTTGGATGGGGCCACAATAGGGGATCAAAGTTTTACATACAAATATATAGGAAAAATCTTTAAAAATCTTCTTCTCAAGAACCACTGAGCCAGAAAAGCTGATTTTTACATGAAAACTTCCTGACATAGTGCAGATTCAAGATTGTTCAAATCATGACCCCCGGGGATAAGATGGGGCCCCAAGGGGGGATCAAAGTTTTACACACAAATATATAGGGGAAAACTTTAAAAATCTTCTCAAGAACCACTAAGCCAGAAAAGCTGAGAATTACATGAAAGCTTCCTGACATAATGCAGATTCAAGTTTGTTCAAATCATGGGCCCCTGGGGTTGGATGGGGCCACAATAGGGGATCAAAGTTTTACATACAAATATATAGGAAAAATCTTTAAAAATCTTCTTCTCAAGAACCACTGAGTCAGAAAAGCTGATTTTTACATGAAAACTTCCTGACATAGTGTAGATTCAAGATTGTTCAAATCATGGCCCCCGGGGATAAGATGGGGCCCCAAGGGGGGGATCAAAGTTTTACACACAAATATATAGGGAAAAACTTTAAAAATCTTCTTCTCAAGAACCACTAAGCCAGAAAAGCTGAGATTTACATGAAAGCTTCCTGACATAATGCAGATTCAAGTTTGTTCAAATCATGGGCCCCTGGGGTTGGATGGGGCCACAATAGGGGATCAAAGTTTTACATACAAATATATAGGAAAAATCTTTAAAAATTTTCTTCTCAAGAACCACTGAGTCAGAAAAGCTGATTTTTACATGAAAACTTCCTGACATAGTGCAGATTCAAGTTTGTTCAAATCATGGCCCCCGGTGGTAGGATGGGGCCCCAAGGGGGGATCAAAGTTTTACACACAAATATATAGGGAAAAACTTTAAAAATCTTCTTCTCAAGAACCACTAAGCCAGAAAAGCTGAGATTTACATGAAAGCTTCCTGACATAATGCAGATTCAAGTTTGTTCAATTCATGGGCTCCGGGGGTTGGATGGGGCCACAATAGGGGATCAAAGTTTTACATACAAATATATAGGAAAAATCTTCTTCTCAAGAACCACTGAGCCAGAAAAGCTGATTTTTACATGAAAACTTTCTGACATAGTGCAGATTCAAGTTTCTTCAAATCATGGGCTCCGGGGGTAGGATGGGGCCACAAGGGGGATCAAAGTTTTACATACAAATATATAGTTAAAATCTTTTTCTCAATAACCACTGAGTCAGAAAAGCTGATATTTACAAGAAAACTTTCTGACATAATGCAGATTCAAGTTTGTTCAAATCATGGTCCTCGGGGGGTAGGATGGGGCCACAAGTGGGGGGGGGGGGTTCAAAGTTTTACATACAAATATAGAAAAAAGCTTTAAAAGAACCATTGGGCCAAAGAAGTTGACATTTACATGAAAGCTTTCTGACATAGTGTAGATTCAAGTTTGCAAAGGGTAGTTTGGGCCATAATAGGGACCAAGGTTTTACATGCAAATATATATGGAAAGTCTTCAGATATGGGCCAAGGTGACTCAGGTGAGCGATGTGGCCCATGAGCCTCTTGTTTTTTCTTCAGTTTTATTCTCCAAACCACTGCACATGCAAAAGGTTTTGTAAAGAATATGTAAAACAATAGAGTCATCCATATAAGCAGATATGCAGTGAAGTATATAGCTTCCAGATGCACATTAAGCCATATTGTTTACAATTTAGTTTGACCGCCATTTTTTGTAGGGTCAGGCTAATAACAGGAAGTGGCCAACAGTATAGGGTTTTACTAAAATTCGAAAAATACAAAACAGGAGAGACATTCTGGAAACTTGATTATTAATATAATATTTACAAGATTATGGGTACAAATGCTGGTGAATTAATAATTTATTATTTTCTTTATGAAATTAGACAATAAGTATTTCTTAGAAAAAGTAAATAATATATATATACAAGGTGTGACTTCCAATACAAATTTAATGTTAAATAATGATTTATTTTATTATTTTAAATCAGATCTGAAATAAACCTCAAACAAAAAAATTGTTATTTGATTATTTTATGCATCTTTACCATTTTAATTTACTATGAATGATTTTTCCCAATTTGAGGAAAATGTCACTCATTTTTCCCAATTCAAAAGGAGGGGTGGTAGTTTGAAAAACAAAAAAAATCACTGTTAATATTTACAGAAACAAGTGTCTGTGTTCCTGGTGGCCAGATGGTGTGTCATACCCTTTATTCAAAGGTAGCTGGTCAAGGTCACTGTTAGTGTTAAGTCTTTGATTGTGCTGTAGCTTTGTGACTGAGAGACATTACACAGAGGTTTCTTAAATCCATGGTGTGCCTTGACCCTGAATCATTTTTATGTGCCTTGACCCTTGATGATCAAAGTTTACAAAATCTGGTCCATAACTACTTACTGCAAAGATTGTAGGAGTCTTTATGAATGCATGTGGCATTAAAATATTCTGATTTTACAACAGAGAAAGTTGCAGTAGAAGGCTCAATTCAGGAAAATGAAGTCCAAACCATGACAAATCCTTATGGTGTGAAAAAGCGATCCGTTGCATCAAAATTTCTGGAAAGTCGAGGATTTGGCTGGTTGACAGAGGAAGAAGAATTGGATGAGGAAGATCAAAAACCTCTATTGTAAATCTAAGAAAAATATCTGTTCATTTACAAAAATTGTTTATCATAAATTGAAGAGAAATGTGTCTGTTGATTTAGTTTTAATATTGAAATATATATACAATTACTTAACTACATGCATTTGCAAACACATGTAGTATTATTGACTTGATTATTTCGAGAGTATTATTAAATTTGCTACATTTCAACTTTCAAAATGATGATTCCTAATACAATCTTCAATACAGTCATCAGTTATGAAATGCATGTTTTGTAGGGAGGAGTTAGACATAGATCCAAAGGATATTTATTACAAGCTACGATGTGTGCTGTTTCCTCTGCCACAACTGGGATTTAATCGCCATGTTGTCCGAGAAAGTCCAGATTTCTGGGGCCCCCTTGTTGTCATATTGCTATATTCTCTGGTGTCATTGTATGGACAGTTCAGGGTTTGTACATCTGTTAGATCCATTTTGTGTTTTGCTGTACTATAGTTTAAACATAAGCCATATAGTGATATATATTACAGCATTATTTTTTGATTGCCGCTTTACTCACATGAGGCTGAAAGGACAGGAAACACAATGAAACCTGTGTAATAAGACATGCACAATGAGACAATGTTTTTGTTTGAAAAAACATTGTAAAAACAATGAAAACATGAAATTAGAAATAAGGGTAGGAAACAGATTACACAGGTGTCGGATTAGACAGGTTTCGCTATATATAACTATACTTTGCAGGTGGTGTCCTGGATTATCACAATATGGATATTTGGTTCACTCATCATCTTCTTATTGGCCAGAGTTCTTGGAGGAGAGGTTTGTTTTATTTTCATTTGAGGGACATGAAAGCATACAAGAAATTATATACATTAGGAGATGGAAATAAATCCACACGCAGGTCATTGATGTTTAAAGTGGCTTCAACTCAAAAACACTCATGTTGTATTTACACTTATGTTTTTATTCGTTCCACTCAAACGAACATAAATAATTTATAAAATAAACACAAACACGTATAATAGGATGTGAAGCGCTCTGATAGTGCAGTTTAATTATTTCGAAAGACAAAGAAGAGCGATATAGAAAATAATTTGAATATGAAACTTTAAATACCTAAATTTTTGGTAACTGATAGTTTATCATTAATGTTTTCTCTCACATAGCTATCCTTAGCTTTTTCTGACCGCCACCGCCCATGCTTTTTAAACAATCTGTCACTAATACCAGCTGCTGCAGCTGATGTTGCCCCGCCCGACCGTAGGCTATGAAGACCAAACTTGCTCTTATCTAACCCTATTTCTCCAAAAGCATCCAAAACGATTTCTCGTGCCCTCGTATAAGACAGAGGGCGATTATCTCTCCTAATCTTATATGTATTAGTATTTTTACAAAATGTCAAAGATCTGAATAAATATTCTGAGGAACTAACTTCAACATCCGACAATTTAATGTATTCTTCTAAAGTATGAACAGGACAAGTATCACCATGAGTTCTAGCAATACACAACTCATGCCCTTCTTTATAAACATCCGTCTTACTTTTGACAATGTTTATTCTCATGCAAACATTATCAAATGACAAATCACTAAGTTTAATATTTGCCAGCTCAGAAAATCTTAGGAACCCTGCAAAACCTAACAGACACATACATAAAGTGCGCATTTTATACAAATTGTTCGATTTGTATCTCCTAGCCAATAATTTCAAATGATCTGGTGTAATTGGTTCTTTCTTCACAACAGGCTTGGAAGTCTCTCTTATCGCACCCTCCTTTGTTAACTTCACTAACGCAGATTCACATGGATCTTTTAGTCCTGCTAACTGATGGGCCCAACTTATAGAATGTGTAGCTAGTTGAATTTTGTTTGATGATTTGTAATCTTTAGCGATAGAAATTAAATATAGAGCCACATGTTCATCCGCTGCGGGTAGTGCAGAAATAGACGGCAGAAAAGTGCCGCACCATCGACAGAAAGCATTGAATGCGTACCTGTATTGACTCGATGTATTGCCTGCTCTTGATTTAAGACAGAAAGTTGGTAAAAGGTCCCGTAGCTGTTGTAATCGCTGATCTTCAATCCTTACACTATCGGACCACCTTCCCGTTTTAAATATATCTGAAAAATGTATATAACGGAATACAAAAATTAATTTTAAAACTAGAAAAGTTCTACATATGGTGCACCAGGATCCTTAATCAACTGCAATACACCAAATACATATACATAAATGTATCAGGACCAAATATCATCTGCAATACATCTAACCAATAAAACAATCTGGTGTACCAGGACCAAGCTCATCTGCAATACATCCCAAAAAAATATCTACATTTCTATACCGAACCCATCATGAATTCGTCAACAGAAACTTGAGCATTCCTTGCATCCAACTTAATTGCCAGTATTCCAGAAGTAAAATATTTAGACCCAAACAAACATGTTTTGTTATTACCCTGAATAAGTATGTCTGTACATTCATTAAACAACAGAGCATCTTTAACATACCATCTATATATCGTATCTTTATCAAAGATAAACGGCCAAAAAACGGCAGAGGGCCAGTTTGGAACAATTAAGACCCCAAAAGCTTTGCAGACAATTAGATGTTTAATAGCTCGGACGACCAAGTAAATTGGGGGTACTAACCAATTGTTTTCGTGTTCCCAGTTTTGGGTAAAACAGTCGATGGCTTCTGAGCCAGGATTCCAAAATTTTGAATTATACCGTTCCAGCTTGCAGTTATTATAATTTGCAAATCTGTCAACAGTAAAAGGCCCAAACAAGCTGTTAACAAAGTCAAAAAACGTTACGGTAACACCCCAATCATCATGATCTATGATATTGCTCAGAAAATCCGCTTTCTCATTTTCTAGTCTGGGAATCCATTGAATGTCAATTGAAATTTTTTGCTCTACACACATCTTGAAAATATTATAAGCAAGGGATTGTAAATGATGTTTCATACTACCCGACTTAACAATTTTTACGCAACTCTGATTATCAGTGAACCATTTTACTTCTTTGTTCACCAAACTATCTTTAAAGGAAGCTAAAGCTAACTCAATCGCTCTAAGCTCTCTCCACGTAGAGCTCATACTCCTCTCAAACTCTTTCCACATTAAGTGAAACGTTTTTGAATCAGCTTCAACCGTGTAAGCTCCTGAAGCGGAACTACTTGCGTCAGAGTAAATAATGACACTTTTCTTAATCGGCGTGTGTAAATATCGTGTTTTTTCTGAATGTATACATTGTAGCCAAAAATTACATTCATTTAGAACCTCATTCTTATGCGTAAATACAATATTTTCGTCCCATGACTTTCTAAATGCTATCTCTATAGAAGAGAATCTTGTCATAATGCTACATATGTTACCCATAACTGGTGACATTGACATTATTTTTCCCACAACTCTCGCCAATTGTCTCGCCGTCACTTTAGGAAAACACTTCACCAATTGCTGTAAAGAAGCAACTGTGTCGTCAAGACGTCTTTTGGGCACTGAAATAGAAAAAGACTTTGAATCCCACAAAATTCCTAACCATTCTAAATTCTGAGTTGGATAAAATACTGATTTTTCAATATTGATAAGTAGCCCAAATTCTGATAAACTACTTTTGATGAATTCAGAAACTGACAAACATTCATGTTTAGATGATGCGAATACAAAACCGTCATCTAGGTAAAGAACTATTTTAATTCCCCTTTTTCTCCAGAATTTAACAATAGGTCTTAGACATTTCGTAAAAATAAATGGAGCGGATGACAAACCAAACGGAAGCACGGTATAACAATAAAACTTGTCATTCCATGAGAACCCGAGATATGTTTGGAAACTATCAGATATATCTATATGATGGTAACCGGATTTAAGATCAAATTTTAAGCAATAACAATCTTTTTCAAAATAATCGATGGCTGTTTTCCAATCTTCAAACTTTATTTTTTTTTCATATCTCACATAATTATTCAGTCTACTCAAATCTAGTATCAATCTCTTTTTCGACCTGTTTTCTGCTACGCTGAGAGGACTTACAATATATGGTTTGTTTGTAACTTCTACGACACAACCCGCCTTAATTAACTGAGATATTTCTGATGTGACAAAATCAGCGTTAATTTGTGCAGATTTATTATTTCTAAAATTCATAGACGGTGGTATGGAGACAAAAGGAATTTCATAACCAGAATGTACTATTTTCAAAATATATTGAAAAGCCCCTATTTCCTCCCATTTACTGTAATGCCTTTTTAGACTATGTTTTATACCGCATTCCGTTTTACTCTTTTCAACAACACAAGTCAAACAACCTGTATACTTATCATTGACTTTGAGTGGCCTTTCCCTTTGGGCAGTTGGACTTCCAGTGCCCTGTTGCGAAACAGTTGAAACAAACGTCGTACGGCATAGGCTGTCTCCTTGACTGCTTGTTTCTGCCCTGGCCATAGAGAAATGGCTGTTGTTGCTGCTGTTGAAATGCAGGAAAGGGTTGAAAAGTATTAGAAGCCCCAGGAAAAGCCAATTGAGCTGGAGATCCCGCTGCTGCTGGTGTTTTTTGCGTCCCATAAGGTTGAAATCTCTTGTTCTGCTTTTGGTGTCTGAGGGCCCTGTTTTCTGCACTGCGGATCTTCTTTTCATCATCAGAGTTGTCTGCGATTTCGTTACACTGATATTCGTTGACGGTTTTCCACCCTGCAGGAGACGAGTCTGCTATGCGTATATGCTTCTGACGAGTTTTCAGTTTTTTACTTAGGTCGGAAATAGTGCTCAATGACTCCGAATCTTTCAAATCAAAGGCTCTCGACTCTAATTTCTCTAAGCCCTCTAGTAACTCAGCATTAAACTCAAATTGAATTCGGTTACCTTCGGACTTGATCTTGTGCAGAGAATTTTCTTTTAGCTTCTTTGAAATCGACTCTGACTGCTCGGCTTTTAATTGTCCCGAGAAAGTTTTAAATTGGGACTGTATAACTCCCGTAAATAATTTGACAATATCTGAGACTTCCAGTGTAGAATTCCCTCCTGTGTTTTCTTTTTTCAATCTATCAGTATCTAAAGTCAGCTCGTCACCCGAATCGCCCATATTACGTGTCATAGAGAGAGTAAAAAAGACGTGTTATCTGCACTTAAAAGAGCCTTCGAATGGCTATAAATCTTTCCGCGCTAACAGCGGTCAGTTAAAACCCGTGCTATGAATATTTAAATGTCACCTGACAAGGTGACCAGCATTACAACCAATAGATTACACGTATAAATAAACACGAACACGTGTTTTTCCACCTTTAATAAATACATGTACATGCTACTTCTTGAGATTATTGTGAAAGAAAAATCTTATCTGAGTTAAAACTTAAGCATTTGATTTGAAAATGTCCAAAAATATTTATGGAAGTTATTTATGCCACAGATTATGTCAGATATATATTAACTTTTTCAATTTCATAATGCAACAGCTTCCTACAAATACTTAAACATAAAAGGTCTATCAAAAAGTTTTGCTCATTCAGAAATATGTGAGCAAAGAAAAGGCCACAGTGTTATATTTTTCACAAAGACGTTCATATCTCACTACAGCAATGTACAGTATCTACCTGTCTCAATTCATATCTCACTACAGCAATTTTAATGTACAGTATTTACTTAGTTGATTTATTTTCACAATCTTTGCATATATATACAGAGTATAGAAAAACATAAACATATTAACAAATTAAATAGATTATGCATGTGCAAAGAAATATACTGACTAATGCGTAACCCACCAGTAGTAATATACTGACTAATGCGTAACCCACCAGTAGTAATATACTGACTAATGCGTAACCCACCAGTAGCAATATACTGACTAATGCGTAACCCACCAGTAGCAATACACTGACTAATGCGTAACCCACCAGTAGCAATACACTGACTAATGCGTAACCCACCAGTAGCAATACACTGACTAATGCGTAACCCACCAGTAGCAATACACTGACTAATGTGTAACCCACCAGTAGCAATATACTGACTAATGCGTAACCCACCAGTAGTAATATACTGACTAATGCGTAACCCACCAGTAGCAAAACTTGTAATTGGCCATGCATATTTCTGTTGTTCATAACATTGTTCATTTCACACTTTTACTGTCGATCTACATCATTTCACACTTTTACTGTCGATCTACAACATTTCACACTTTTATTGTCGATCTACATCATTTCACACTTTTACTGTCGATCTACATCATTTCACACTTTTACTGTCGATCTACATCATTTCACACTTTTACTGTAGATCTACAACATTTCACACTTTTACTGTCGATCTACATCATTTCACACTTTTACTGTCGATCTACATCATTTCACACTTTTACTGTCGATCTAAATCATTTCACACTTTTACTGTCGATCTACATCATTTCACACTTTTACTGTCGATCTACATCATTTCACACTTTTACTGTCGATCTACATCATTTCCATAATCCTAACAAGCGCTAACACAAATATCCAGGTTTTTAAAGGTGAAAATAGTTAAATTCCTTTAAGATAAAATTTCTATAATAAAAAATTTGTGTCAAGTTTATACCAAAACAAGGGAAGAAATTTTACAATGTCTGATTAAATGGGAATCTTCCAAGTTAAGACATCACTTGCAGCACAGATTTATGCTCTTTCTGTTATTTTTACAGATTTGAATATGCTTGGTAAATAGAACTCTACTGATTAGTTTTATATTTCAGGTGAGCTATTCCCAATGCCTTGGTGTGATTGGTTACTCAGTGTTACCACTGGTTATAACAGCAGCCATATTGCCACTCTTCAGAAGATTTCATTTTGTCAGCCTGTTACTAAAGGTATATTAGTAGATGTTTGTGAGGGACAGAGACTACTAATGACATTATGTTAATCTCTTTATATTTCTTCCACACATCAGATACAGCACCTTTGTTTAAAGATCATGAAATTTGTACCTTGGTATTCAATATTGTTGTATTACACATTATTTATACCCCACACAATGAGTTGTGTATGGTATAGTGTTTTTGACCTATCTGTTCGTCAGTCAGTCTGTCAGTCCTACTTTTGTCAGTGCATATCCTCTGCAACCTCTCAACATGATTTTATGAATCTTTGTAGTTAGTAAAGACGTACTGTGACAGTGTAGATGTGCATTATGGTGTTTTTTTTTGGGGGGGGGGGGGAGTTATGCCCCTTTAGAACATAAAAGTTTGGCCAAAATATTGTATTTGGTGCAACTTACAATAGTCTTATATGTAATCGTTTTTGAAGCCATATATAATATTGCTGTTTTAAATTTTACACATTTCTAAACAATATTACATATGACTTGAGTAGTGCTACAAAAAAAAAAAATGTATGTAGTTATATGGGTGAAAACAATACAGCATTGCACAGAGGCATATAAGAATATGTTGTATTTTATGGATAGCATTGCCATTCATTATGTGTAGCATTGTCATTCATTGTGGAGGCATGGGGTATGCGAGCTTGCTCACTAGATGATTATGGAAAGAATACATACTGTATTTGATTAAGTTTTAACGGATGTATTTCGTGAGAAAGAGGTAGCACTTGGATAGATTTAAAGTTCTGCAATAATACACTTTCTCTTGATTCTAATCTATGAATCAGATTAACAGACAGTGTTCATCTCTGTATTATATTGGCCATCTCATTACAACTGTAACAGTGTTCATCTCTGTACAGTATAATTTGTCCAAACCGGCCTCTGAGTACTCCGGCGCTCTGTCAATTCCAGCCACAAAATATAGTCCTTAACATTTCTTTAACAAATCCTTTATTGATAATTCCCTGTACTCTGGATACTGCATATTTCTGTATATCGGCCGGTTTACACAGTCCCAACTGCTATCAATTAACTTTAATTATCCTGTGTAAACCGGCCCCTCGATCATACACCACCCTAATTGTTGCGGTCAATTGTATTCGGTGTACACAGGGTCCCAACTGCTTGTAATTAGCTCTAATTATCGCATTTAAACCAGGCACCCCACGATAACCAACCTGTCGGTATTCGGTCGATCACACGCGGTGTACATAAAGGGTGTCCCAAGGGAAGCCACGGGTAAGTAAAAGAGAGCAATTGGCGATGAGTCGCGATCAGTTTAAAATAAAACCTGATTTTTAGGGGGTGCACTTTTCAATCATGACAGCACCACGTACGAGGTAATGGCGCCCTCCCCCTAACGACAGAGACGAGAACTGACATTAAAAGACAAAGTTCAATTAATCGATGAATTCGATACATTCTTGGAATGAAACGAAATTGGCAATAATCCCGTTATGTTTTCCAAAAGCAGGGTTTCCCCTCGTGGACTTCTCGGAGCTCTACGGCGAGTCAGACAGTGATGATACGCAGTTAGTTAGCACAACTCGCCATGTCCGATCGATCACTCGGCATTGCATTAGTTTCCGTTTCACAAATTGAGACAGTTGAAAGCGATACATTTACAATGAAAGCTGGGAAGACAAATTCTAAACGAACACAACACAAACTTGACGAACGTACATAATGTAGCACTTGATAACAGCGATGATGTAGACGAAATCGACAATTTACCAACAGAAAATTGCGCGAATAATTCCCAGATTTTATACTGTTTAATAAAAATTGAAACTTTTTCAAATGAGCATGACAATAAAACACTGACATTTATATTTTTACATTTCAAATTCTTTTGTGTATGCATAGATAGTGAATACAGAGGAAGCAACTCTCATTCTTGTCAACATTCTGCACTCCGGACTCTGTGCAAACCGGCCAATTTCTTTGGAACCACACATAGCCGGTTTAGACAGATTATACTGTATTATATTGGCCATCTCATTACAACTGTAACAGTGTTCATCTCTGCATTATATTGGCCATCTCATTACACCTGCAAGCTCCTATTTGTTTTGAAAATTACTATGTACAGAGTGTGTACATATATACATTATATATATATATATAGAGAGAGAGAGAGACAGAGAGAGGAGAGAGAGATTATGATCCCCACATTTCTTCTGCTGTATATAATCAGAGTGGTCTTTTTCAGTTTTTTGGAGTGTTGTGGGCAGCCTACAGTGCGGGATCTTTGTTATGTGTTCAGGAGCTCCAGCAGAAGCGCACCCTATTGCTGTACCCTGTCTTTCTCCTGTACATTTACTTCCTGTCCCTATATACAGGAGCCTGATTCAGATCCGTTAAAAACTTTACTCATATTCTGCATCATGTTAAAAGTACAACTTATTTCCTTTAATTATGAAATTAACATTGTTGTATATTATGTATATAAATTTCACATAGAGCGAGACATATTATTATATATTATGTGTATATAACGTTTCATTTTCAGTGTAGCAGTGAGTGAAACATTTATGTGCGGTATTTTAGATCTGTGATATTCCAGCTGTTAACTTTTGTAAAGCTGACAATCTGTAAAATTGTTATTTAAAAACCTGTGGTGAACATAATAGAATTAAATTTTAAAACCTGTATATGTTTGTTCTTGCTATTATGACCATTCACTATCATAAAACCAGTGTTATTTCTTTCATAATGGATACATGAAAGATGAAAATAATGAACAGTTATCAATCTCATAACTCCTATAAGGAATAAAAAATAAAGAGTTGGGCAAACACGTAAAGGTTCCCAATTCCCATTCCTTCTAAATTCATTTGTAATAGCTCTTGATTGTTTTGTATTAATGACTTTGATATATCAATAAAGGTTATTCTCTTGAAATCTGAACATTATGCTTGTGACCTTGACATTTGATCTTTTGATTTTAAAGGAACAAATCTTATAGAACAAGAAATGTTTGGAAAACATATGCCCCCATGGTGCAAAATTGAAAAGGGTTATACACATTCATCATTTCATTGAAAGTAGTGCCAAAACTATAGCGGACTATATCTTCCTATGTCCAAAGTGGATTGACCCTTGGCCTTTGACCATGTGACTTAAAAATCAATAGGGGTCATCTACTCCTTAGGATGTACCAAGTTTGGTATCTGTCAAGCAAGTAGTTCTCAAGACATTGAGCAGACAGTTTATTCCTATGTTCAGAGTGGATTGACATTTTGACCTGAAATCCCATAGGGATCCTCTTCTACTCATAACCAAGCCACAAATGAAATATCATTACGATCAAGTAAATGGTTCTCAAGATATCGAGCAGACAACATGGTCTACTGACTGACAGGTGTAAAGCAATATGTCCTTCTTCTTTGAAGGGGAGCATAACAACATGAAGAATCATCTGTAGAAATACATACATCTACACAAATTTCATTGCCGAGTTCTACTGTATAGGTGTAAGCAACTGGAAATGAACATGTTACATTATTGTCAATTTAAGATGTAGACTAATAAAACTTGCTTGCATACTGGAAGAATTGTACATAATTGTAGTTCTTGTTAATGAAAACTACATGGTTACTGTTTACCACTTCAAGGTATCACACCAGTAATTATTTTCATTATGTATTACTACAGAGGTGTAAAAATCAGTTTGCAGAATTGATGCCGAATAATGCAGTCGGAAATGTTCTGTTACCTGTCTCATCTGCTGACACCAGAAAAACGATACCCTACGCGGCATTTTCAAGACAAAAAATTACCCACAAACAAGACTACCCCTCAAATCCACGTGTTTTTCACGTGAGTGTAAAAAGCCGGAGTGTACCTCAGGAAGTAGCCTAAACTACCAACATCAAATAGTTCCTTTGTATACACTTGGTTATTTCTACAAATTACACTAAATTTTCTAATCAGGGGTACAAAAATTAAGAGGAAATGAGAAAAATCACACATGAAAAAAAAAAATTCTTTTAAATATATGGAACTACAATTGACTAAGTTCATTTTGATAGGACAATTATGTGATACCTTGAAATTAATAGCCAATATGCACCTTTCTCATAGTATACTAGAACCACACTGTCTTTATCATGAAATATTAATTTACATTTCCATTGTTTTTGCCTTCAATATCTTTACCAATTGAATTGATAGCCTTTTTCTCATGAATGTTAACAATGTGCGTATAAATCTTGTTAAAAAAAGTCCAACTATTTCATTGGCTGGGAATATTCCAACAGAAATGAAGGTAAAATGTTAAAATACGTGTACAAGAAATTATTTTCATTTTTGAAAATACACGAGTGTGTGAACAGCAACACTTTAGGCCAGTAGACTTTTCATGAAGTGCTAACATGCTTTATGAAGTATGCTGACATGGAGCGATGCAGTTCATGTGCGCATGTATTTTCAAAAATCCATATAAACCTTTGATTCCCTATTGTGGCAACAGCCTGCCCGCAGGGGCGGTGATTTGAACAACCTTAAATCTATACTATGACTATCACACAGGACACTGTGCTCATGTGGTTCATGTCCTATCTTACCAATTGGACCCAGATTGTCAAAGTGAAGGGAGCAAAGTCTTGTGCCACTGAGTTTGGCTGCGGTGTCCCACAGGGATCGGTCCTAGGGCCCGTTCTGTTCAACATCTACACAGCATCCCTGGGGACCCTTCTCAGAAAGAACAATGTCTTGTACCACATGTATGCTGATGATAATGAACTGTATATCAGCTTTAAAGTCCAACAGGCCGCTCTTGTAGTCAGTCAGATGGAGTCTTGCTTGAGGTCAGTTCAAACCTGGATAACTTGGCATCACCTCAAGATCAACACAGACAAGAAGACTGAGGTGCTAGTGATATCCTCCAAACAAATGGCCTCTAAGCTGCACATACCATCACTGCAAGTAGGAGACAACTCTATCACTCCTGTTATTAAGGCCAAGGGCTTTGGTGTAACCATTGACTGTCACATGACCATGGAGGCACATATATCATCAGTGTGCAGAGGTGCCTTCATCCACCTTAAGAATCTGAGCCAACTGAGGAGATATCTGGACAGGGAATCGCTGGAATGTGTTGTCCATGCTTTCATAACAACACAGCTGGACTACTGTAACTCTCTTTACTACGGCTTACCATCAAAGCAGATCCAGCGGCTCCAATCCATCCAAAGCGCTGCAGCCAAAATCATCTCAGGCACCCGCAAATATGACAACATTACACTAGTACTACTCTCCCTCCATTGGCTGCCAGTTCAGCAAAGAGTCATCTTCAAAACATTGGTATTAGTGTACAAAACAGTCAACATCATGGCTCCATCCTATCTGCAGGAACTCATAACACCCTATTCTCCCTCCAGAACTTTGCGGTCCAGTGATCAGAGCCTACTACAAGTGCCATTTACCACCTCATCTGTGATTTAAACTCGAGCTTTTAGTGTGGCTAGCCCTAAACTTTGGAATGCTCTACCATATGATATCAGAACTGCTGCTAGTCTCTTTATCTTTAAATCAAAACTAAAGACTTGTCTGTTTACATTTCATTACAACTAGTCTGTGCAGAAGAACTCTTTAGTCAAGATTACTATGTTAAATGTGCAATCATAACGGACTCCTTACCGTCACCTACTAGTCATCTGTTCTTATACAACTTATTTTGATGTTATTTAAATAGCGTTTAGAGCAATATGGATTTATACGCTTTACAAAACAAATTTATTATTATTTTTATTATTACTACCGGTATGTCAGGAAGCTTTCATGTAAATTTCAACTTTTTTGGCCCAGTGGTTTTTGAGATTTTTAAATGACCTCACCCTATTTTTTCTTTTCTTGATTATATCTCCCATCTGGAGGGATCGAGCATGGCAAACTTGAAACCATCTTTAATTACCCAAGGACAGCTAGTTTGTGCTAAGTTTGATTGAAATTGGCCTATAGTGGTTCTTCAATCTAATTAAAATTAGATCCTATGATCCACTCATCTACTATCGCTACATAGGTTGTAGATGAGCGGATCATAGGATCTAATTTTAATTAGATTGAGTGGTTCTTGAGAAATTTTTTAAAGATGCCACTAAATGTTTACTATGGTAGGACCCTTTAGCGCGAGTTCGAGCCCCATCGACGGTGATGGTTTTTGTTTTTCTTTACAATTACTATTTGTTTTATTAACAATAATTATTCTACATAACATTTTATTTTTCATTATCAAATTAAAGATTAGTACGAAAACATAATAAATGAAACAAGAAATCTAACAATAGATTCACTCAAATGAAACGGGTTTCTATTCAATGTAGAGCACGAGGCCATGTATCATTTTAACTGTGTTATTCGACACAAACGCCACGTTTTAATAACGATGCCATTACAAGACTTATCAAGGGTGGGTCCAGAGGGTCCGGACCCCCCCCCTTGTTTTGCAGACCAAAAAATTATTATTATTGTTATTCAATAACAAGACTATGAGTCAAAATGATATGAAAGGTGGATACTTACATGTAATTGCATCATTCAAATTTATGAACACCAGTATATCATTTAATTCTACGATAAATAAGATGAAGCACCGAATATATATATATTCATGATATTTTCGTCACATACAAGCATCACTTAAGAATTTTTAAAAAGTATGTATGTAGCATAGAAGTTTTGCTTAAGAAGCAGACAATTTAAAAGTGAAAAAGAAGTGCCTACAAATGCCCAGAATGCAGGATTTTGCACCATTTACCGCAGAACTTCTGGGGGCCTAGGCAGCCCCCTGGCCTATTGGGAGTAACCTTTAAATCTGCTTTTTTATTATTTAAAATCAGATCTGAGTATAGCAATAACAATGAGTAGAACTTGGGGGGAATAGTAGTTAATAACAAAAGCATTTTCTCAAGATATGTTATGTACACATGCAAGCAAAAGGTATAAATGGGGGTGGGTGGAGTTTAGAATAGCCAAGAGATCAAGTGCAAGAACCCAACCCAACTCCTTTCATAAATTCCTGGATCTGCCAATGTTTATTGTACACGTTGTCGAAAAACTCCACCAGCAAAAGGTTCGTTTGTTGGTGGGATTCTTTAAAAGAGGATAAATTGTGTCATTGGGAAAAGGTGTGGGATTATTCACACATGGTCTATTTTGTGAAGATAAAAAACAATTAAGGTATAAAAATGATCAAACCGAAGTCATACATATTTAACGTACTGCTCGGTAATGATACTGAAATGTTGGTGTGTTTGGTATCGCAATTCAACCTGATTTGTTAAACACTTGCTAAATCCGTAAACTAATTACAAATCATAGTTTGGTAAAATTTTATTAAAGCTCATTATTTCTAAAGTTAAGGCGATCTCCAACAAAGCTATTTTACCACGACAAGATATTCACAAATAAATATTCATTTGTTGTTTTGTTTCATTCCTGTATGAACTATAACTACTTGATAAATGCATACATAAATTTAGATGGAACCAGTTTCGACTTTTATTTTATACATCGTGCATAAGATTGTAAAACTCCTGTGGACCTTTCCTTTTGTTCTTTCTATATGATTCCTTTATATTCAATATAAATGAGAAATGACATGTTCTGAATGATTTGGTTCTGTGGTGCTTGTCAAGAGGAGATTTTTTTTACTTAAAAAAAAAAAGCTGAAAAGAAACAAAACTTATAATTCAGATTTTATATATTTTTAAAGAGAGCCCAAGGGTGGTCTTTGACCATTTGAAAAATATTATGCATTTTGAAATCAAAATCAACTATCTTCTGCTTCATCTGTGTCATTGGTTTGGAATATTTGTTTGAGTTTCCTCGTGTGCAGCTTGGCTGCTATACACTTGTAGTTTCTGGTGTCACCAAGCACACAAATCTGTTGCCATGTGAGTGTGCCAAAGTCCAAACGACACACAATATTCTGACGATAAAATTGTGTACACTCTTCGAATTCAGCAGTCCCACAGGCATACAGAGCACCATTTATTAATTCTAATCCCATATTAAACATGCCAACAGGCAGGTCTGGACCAGATCGCCACTGGTTCTGAGAAACATTAAGTATTTCTACTGATTTCAGAGCCTCCCTGCTAATGGAATGGGTGACGTGAGAGTAAATTTGACCACCTGCAACATAGATTTCTTCATCCACAACACAGGCCCCAAAATTAAATCGTGGTGTAGGAATGCCTGCCCGAGTGATCCAGTGGCCTTTCTGTGGGTGGTACATGACCACTAAGTTATGGGCTCCCACACCTGTTCTTCCTCCCAGGAGGAAGATGTATTCTTTATAGGTAACAGAAGCTAGATCCACCACTGTGGTGGGTAGCATGCCCTGGTAGCTCCACTTGTTCTGTTGGATGTTGTACACTTCTATTATTTCCGTGGGATGCTGGTTTTCAGTCACTCCACCAAAGCAGTAGATTTTACCAGACAATTCTGCAAGAGTGAAATTGGATTTAGGAAACAGCATAGGAGACAATTTAATCCATCTGTTGTGGTCATTGTCAAAAGAGAAAAATTCCTTGCTAACAACTCTCTCTTCAAGGTCATCACACGAATCATCAGAGTCTATAAATTCGAAGTCAAGGTCATGATAAATATAATTCCCTCCCCCTACATAGATAACATTGTCTTGACTGACAATGCATCCAACATTTTCAGCTTCATATTCCTTGTCTGGACGCTCAGTTGGAAAATCTTGCATGAGGTATGTCTCTTTTGTGAGAGGATTGTAACAGTTTATCTTTGGCCGTGTCAGTTTGGGGTCTGATCCTCCGATCCAGAGGAGGCAATGGTCAGGCCGAATCATACCTGCACGCATTGTCATGTCAAAATTGTACCGCCCTAAATACTTATTGGGGTACTTCTCAAAAATTCTCCAACTTTCCACAATGCTCTGACATTCAGGACAGCTGTTCACATATGCATTTTGGTAAACTTCATTACAAAGAAATTCGGAGGATAGTAAAGATAATCTCACATGGGGAAATAACTCTGCAATGTCTGGATGTCTCTCCGGATCTTCAGCCACCCAGCTAACTATTGCATTGAAAATGGCTTCTTCAGATTCCACATTCAACTCATTGCTTTGAATGATGTTCTTAACCTTGTCCAATGGAAGTCCAAGAAATTCTTCTGACTTGCACACATCAGAGAATTTTTTCTCCATATGCTCTTTCGCTCTGATTGTCAATCCTTTGCAGTCATGAGTTTGAGCAAAATGATAAATTCCAATGCAGTTTGAATCATCAAGCTGTGATTCCATGAATTTGGCACATGCTTTTACTACTGGTAAAATCTGAAATAATGAGGAGGTAGAAAGGAGGCTCTGCACTGAATCTTGGGTAATCCTTAGCTGACCTGTGTAAGCATATTCCACTAGATCCCGGACAGTTTCATATTCCACCTCATTCAAATCCACTACATCTTGCATCGTTTCATTGAGTCCCATGGTAAACATAGCTTTGAAATACACACTTGTAGCTGCAAGTACATTCCTATGACAAAGTATTGTTTGACCGTCGACCTTCAACACAATGTCTGTAAGCATTTCATCCCTATACAATGTGTTCATTTCCCGTAGGAATGTGGTGCAGTGCGAGTCATTCTGGTACACCACTTTCTCCAGACCCTGCTGCTGGAAGATGCCATCTTCTGTTCCATCCTCTCGTATAGAGAGGAAGTCCAGTGATTCTTCCATTACCAATTTCTCATCTGAAATTAATTTAAGATTAAATGTGGATTCACTATACTGCGGTAAAAATTACTATACTGTAGTATGTTATATTGTTTATATTAAATTTTTACTTTTTTCAAAAATTTTCTTTTTAAACAATGTGTTAAATCTTATGCTAACATACAACCATGTATTTAGATAGAAAACACTTGACTTTCATATTTAAAAAACCCACAACATACTAGTAGTTATAAGTATGTTTATTCACCAATTAAGGGCCCGGGGGGCGGGATGTACAATTTCATGTTGTCTGGGAGCAGGAAGGAATAAAATGCAGTGGACCAGACCAGGATTCACACCTGTGCATCTCTAGATGGATGCTCTACCTGAGTTATATGATCAATAGCGATTGAACTGATCAGATCATTACATCCCCCAACCCCTGATGCCCTCATCCCTAAAGACAATTGGGTATTTTCAGCTTTCAGTTCCAGGAGCAGGCCATGGCATCTAATGGGGGAGGGGGGGGGGGGGGCATGACAGGCTAGATCAGGATTCAAACTTCAGTCTCCCTGAATCTCATAATCTTTTTAGGTGCTCTACCAATCACCTGGGTTATCTGGCATATTTCTTACAGTGATCGACCCATCTCATTGCTACGGACACCATCTTCACTAGCCAATTCTGGGGAGGGACCAAAAACCCTTGGCTAGCCAAGATGGTTCAGACATCTAACTCCTAAACTGATGGTGTTGATCAGATGTCAGGAATCCTACAAATAATCTCAGCAAGATTCGTCAAGGCTGGACATTTAGACTGACGCCTCTACCGAGAGAGGCATCCAGCCTCGAAGAGTCTCGCTTAGATTATCCTACCTACATGAAGACCAGTCCCTGGCATGGCAGGCAGTAGTAAATAATCAACTAAATTTCGGGAGATTCAGCTAGTCTGACACCTACACCAGTTCAAATATCAAAACCAAACCAATTATATTATCATAATAAACCCTAAACACCTCTCTATTTAGTTGCTTAATTATGACCAAAAACTAAAACTAAAAGGACATGTTGATGGTTAAATAACATTAACAGAATCGAACACAGCTCAGGTGCTTGGGTCATAATATATGAATACACATCTAACCTATATGTATACATGAATCGAAAAATGGAAAGGGGGGATATCCGATCGACAAGCACCACCTGTCACATCGTAAGACTAAAAGTCTAGCTCGATCACAAATATCAAGATAGTGGAAATGTACATGTCTTAAGCCCCCGTTCACAACGGTGAAAAAATTACCTATCCTGACGGTGACGACGAAGTAAACAGCCTGGTTCCCGAGGCCTTCCGATGTGCCAGGTCGCATGCACCGGAAGTAAGTAGAATGTGACGTTGAGACTCAGAGTGAAAGTAGGACGGAAGAAAGCGTCGTTGCAACCGGGAATATTGTCACATAAAGCACGCAAAGGTAAGCACATATTTCCCCTTGTATTTGTGAAATATTTCCACATTCTACAAAAAGTATTTCATACGTTCACATTTGACAATATATTTCCGCGTGTTATAACATGACACATTGTAGAGTAGTTTTGTGTTGAAGTTTGGGCCCGGTAGAGTGACCCGGCCCTGAGCACTAGCAACAGTTATCACTGGTACACCGGAGATGTTAAAATAATCAGCCCACTAGTTATTTACATTTAATCTTTCATTATAAAAGTCTAGTATCCATTGATATCAATCGTCATTGTTATTTATGGACTTCTGTAGTTTCTGTGGAAACGAGGGGGTTATTTATATTCGGTCTTTCTATCCCCCTGTCAGGGGGATAGAAAGACCGAATATAAATAACCCCCTCGTTTCCACAGAAACTAGGACTTCTGGAGAACTCATACCCAGGAGAAATCGTACCCAGAATTTTGGGTACCAGTTCTCCTGGAGTGCGTTCGAGATCACCGTTCCCGTTGTTCTCGTGCTCCGTTCTTAGAGTCCCGAATGATGAGAACAGATGCTCACGAACGTGTTCTTGTTCTTCGACCACACTATCTACAGAGGTGGTGTGAGTTCTTGTACCTCGAACCTGTTCTCGGGTTGCGTACTTGGCGTACAGGATCAACAGGAATTTTTACTCATGCGAAGAACTGCGATCTCAAACGCACTCTTGGAGAAGTCGTACCCGGGAACGAGTTCTCCAAGAGTCTCAAAGTCGTACCCATCAACATCTGGGTACGAGTTCTCGTGGAGAAAAACTTTGACATTTTACTATTTAAATCGAATCCTGGACAAAAAACTGTCATTTTACCTAATAAAAATGTGAGTACGAGTTATCCTGGGGAGAAACTTTATCATTTTACCAAATAAAATTTTGGGTACGAGTTCTCCTGAAGAAAAACTTTGTCATTTTACCAAATAAAAATGTGGGTACGAGTTCTCCAGGAGAAAAACTCTGTCATTTTATCAAATAGATTCTCCTGGAGAAAAACTGTCAGTATATAGTACATAATTGAAATTTTGATACGAGTTTATCTCATTAAAAATTACATCATTTTAGGTAATGAAATCTGATTGCAATTCCTCTTTGAAAAAAATCTTGTAATTTCATTCATTATTTGCCCCCCTTCAAAGAAAAGGAGCATATTGGTTTGCACCTGTTGGTCGGTTGGTTGGTAGACCACATGTTGTCCGCTCAATATCTTGAGAACCATTCACTTGATCGTAATGATATTTCATATGTGATTTGGTTATGAGTAGAAGAAGACCCCTATTGTTTTTTAGGTCACATAGTCAAAGGTCAAGGGTCAAACTGGATATAGGAATATACTGTCCGCTCAATATCTTGAGAACCCTTTGCTTGACAGACATCAAACTTGGTACACTGGTACATCCCAATGAGTAGATGATCCCTATTGATTTTGAGGTCACATAATCATAGGTCTAGGGTCGGTCAAACTGGACATAGGAATATACTGACCACTCAATGTCTAGAGACCCGTTTGTCCCTATGTTTTACAAACATCTCTTGTTATAGTTACATAATTTACTACTTTTCCTAAAAGTTATTATGGGTAGAGGATGTAAAATAGTTTGTGAACACTTCTCCTTTATTATAAATCTGAATCAGATAGATTTGAAACTTTGTGCAATACTTCAATGCCATTTGCAGATATACATATGGTAGGGACAAGAGGATCGAATCATTATCCTTAAAGTTATAGTGGATCTAAGAGGGGTGGAGGGTGTAAAATAGTTTGTGAACACTTCTCCTATATGGCTTATTGGAGTTCATAATGTCTATGTTCCTGTCCATGCTTTCTCCTCCATGTCATGCAGTACATTAATGGGAGCAGGTTTCAATTGGAGCACTTCCAATTTGAGGAGCTGGGGAGACATTTGTTTTTCATAAAAACAATCTCTAGTTGATATTTTTCCTGTTTGCATGGTTAGATATAATTCCAATAATTAAAATGATAAATTCGTATTTTCCAACACTTTTAGTAA